>NW_027437878.1:0-87403 GCF_965140245.1 Athene noctua
CCACGGCTCTTTCTGAGAAAAAGCAAGCACGGAGGACGAGAACCCCTTTTGCCCTGCGTAGCGTTCCGGGCAGCGGGTAGAACCAGGCAGAGAATTCCCGGCTAGCAGCTTCCCTGTGGCGGGGAAGTGCAAACGTACACGTTTTCGGCCGAAAACGCGTTTTCCGGCGAAACGCACACCACGGCTCTTTCTGAGAAAAAGCAAGCACGGAGGACGAGAACCGCTTTTGCCCTGCGTAGCGTTCCGGGCAGCGGGTAGAACCAGGCAGAGAATTCCCGGCTAGCAGCTTCCTGTGGCGGGGAAGTGCAAACGTACACGTTTTCGGCCGAAAACGCGTTTTCCGGCGAAATCGCACACCACGGCTCTTTCTGAGAAAAAGCAAGCACGGAGGACGAGAACCGCTTTTGCCCTGCGTAGCGTTCCGGGCAGCGGGTAGAACCAGGCAGAGAAATCCCGGCTAGCAGCTTCCCTGTGGCGGGGAAGTGCAAACGTACACGTTTTCGGCCGAAAACGCGTTTTCCGACGAAAACGCACACCACGGCTCTTTCTGAGAAAAAGCAAGCACGGAGGACGAGAACCGCTTTTGCCCTGCGTAGCGTTTCCGGGCAGCGCGTAGAACCAGGCAGAGAATTCCCGGCTAGCAGCTTCCCTGTGGCTGGGAAGTGCAACGTACACGTTTTCGGCCGAAACGCGTTTTCCGGCGAAAACGCACACCACGGCTCTTTCTGAGAAAAAGCAAGCACGGAGGACGAGAACCGCTTTTGCCCTGCCGTAGCGTTCGAGGCAGCGGGTAGAACCAGGCAGAGAATTCCCGGCTAGCAGCTTCCCTGTGGCGGGGAGTGCAAACGTACACGTTTTCGGCCGAAAACGCGTTTTCCGGCGAAATCGCACACCACGGCTCTTTCTGAGAAAAAGCAAGCACGGAGGACGAGAACCGCTTTTGCCCTGCGTAGCGTTCCGGGCAGCGGGTAGAACCCAGGCAGAGAATTCCCGGCTAGCAGCTTCCCTGTGGCGGGGAAGTGCAAACGTACACGTTTTCGGCCGAAAACGCGTTTTCCGGCGAAATCGCACACCACGGCTCTTTCTGAGAAAAAGCAAGCACGGAGGACGAGAACCGCTTTTGCCCTGCGTAGCGTTCCGGGCAGCGGGTAGAACCAGGCAGAGAATTCCCGGCTAGCAGCTTCCCTGTGGCGGGGAAGTGCAAACGTACACGTTTTCGGCCGAAAACGCGTTTTCCGGCGAAAAACGCACACCACGGCTCTTTCTGAGAAAAGCAAGCACGGAGGACGAGAACCGCTTTTGCCCTGCGTAGCGTTCCGGGCAGCGGGTAGAACCAGGCAGAGAATTCCCGGCTAGCAGCTTCCCTGTGGCGGGGAAGTGCAAACGTACACGTTTTCGGCCGAAAACGCGTTTTCCGGCGAAATCGCACACCACGGCTCTTCTGAGAAAAAGCAAGCACGGAGGACGAGAACCGCTTTTGCCCTGCGTAGCGTTCCGGGCAGCGGGTAGAACCAGGCAGAGAATTCCCGGCTAGCAGCTTCCCTGTGGCGGGGAAGTGCAAACGTACACGTTTTCGGCCGAAAACGCGTTTTCCGGCGAAACGCACACCACGGGCTCTTTCTGAGAAAAAGCAAGCACGGAGGCCGAGAACCGCTTTTGCCCTGCGTAGCGTTCCGGGCAGCGGGTAGAACCAGGCAGGAATTCCCGGCTAGCAGCTTCCTGTGGCGGGGAAGTGCAAACGTACACGTTTTCGGCCGAAAACGCGTTTTCCGGCGAAAAACGCACACCACGGCTCTTTCTGAGAAAAAGCAAGCACGGAGGACGAGAACCCGCTTTTGCCCTGCGTAGCGTTCCGGGCAGCGGGTAGAACCAGGCAGAGAATTCCCGGCTAGCAGCTTCCCTGTGGCGGGGAAGTGCAAACGTACACGTTTTCGGCCGAAAACGCGTTTTCCGGCGAAAACGCACACCACGGCTCTTTCTGAGAAAAAGCAAGCACGGAGGACGAGAACCGCTTTTGCCCTGCGTAGCGTTCCGGGCAGCGGGTAGAACCAGGCAGAGAATTCCCGGCTAGCAGCTTCCCTGTGGCGGGGGAAGTGCAAACGTACACGTTTTCGGCCGAAAACGCGTTTTCCGGCGAAACGCACACCACGGCTCTTTCTGAGAAAAAGCAAGCACGGAGGACGAGAACCGCTTTTGCCCTGCGTAGCGTTCCGGGCAGCGGGTAGAACCAGGCAGAGAATTCCCGGCTAGCAGCTTCCCTGTGGCGGGGAAGTGCAAACGTACACGTTTTCGGCCGAAAACGCGTTTCCGGCGAAACGCACACCACGGCTCTTTCTGAGAAAAAGCAAGCACGGAGGACGAGAACCGCTTTTGCCCTGCGTAGCGTTCCGGGCAGCGGGTAGAACCAGGCAGAGAATTCCCGGCTAGCAGCTTCCCTGTGGCGGGGAAGTGCAAGCGTACACGTTTTCGGCCGAAAACGCGTTTTCCGGCGAAAACGCACACCACGGCTCTTTCTGAGAAAAAGCAAGCACGGAGGACGAGAACCGCTTTTGCCCTGCGTAGCGTTCCGGGCAGCGGGTAGAACCAGGCAGAGAATTCCCGGCTAGCAGCTTCCCTGTGGCGGGGAAGTGCAAACGTACACGTTTTCGGCCGAAAACGCGTTTTCCGGCGAAAACGCACACCACGGCTCTTTCTGAGAAAAAGCAAGCACGGAGGACGAGAACCCCTTTTGCCCTGCGTAGCGTTCCGGGCAGCGGGTAGAACCAGGCAGAGAATTCCCGGCTAGCAGCTTCCTGTGGCGGGGAAGTGCAAACGTACACGTTTTCGGCCGAAAACGCGTTTTCCGGCGAAAACGCACACCACGGCTCTTTCTGAGAAAAAGCAAGCACGGAGGGACGAGAACCGCTTTTGCCCTGCGTAGCGTTCCGGGCAGCGGGTAGAACCAGGCAGAGAATTCCGGCTAGCAGCTTCCCTGTGGCGGGGAAGTGCAAACGTACACGTTTTCGGCCGAAACGCGTTTTCCGGCGAAATCGCCACACCACGGCTCTTTCTGAGAAAAAGCAAGCACGGAGGACGAGAACCGCTTTTGCCCTGCGTAGCGTTCCGGGCAGCGGGTAGAACCAGGCAGAGAATTCCCGGCTAGCAGCTTCCCTGTGGCGGGGAAGTGCAAACGTACACGTTTTCGGCCGAAAACGCGTTTTCCGGCGAAACGCACACCACGGCTCTTTCTGAGAAAAAGCAAGCACGGAGGACGAGAACCGCTTTTGCCCTGCGTAGCGTTCCGGGCAGCGGGTAGAACCAGGCAGAGAATTCCCGGCTAGCAGCTTCCCTGTGGCTGGGAAGTGCAAACGTACACGTTTTCGGCCGAAAACGCGTTTTCCGGCGAAAACGCACACCACGGCTCTTTCTGAGAAAAAGCAAGCACGGAGGACGAGAACCGCTTTTGCCCTGCGTAGCGTTCCGGGCAGCGGGTAGAACCAGGCAGAGAATTCCCGGCTAGCAGCTTCCCTGTGGCGGGGAAGTGCAAACGTACACGTTTTCGGCCGAAAACGCGTTTTCCGGCGAAATCGCACACCACGGCTCTTTCTGAGAAAAAGCAAGCACGGAGGACGAGAACCGCTTTTGCCTGCGTAGCGTTCCGGGCAGCGGGTAGAACCAGCAGAGAATTCCCGGCTAGCAGCTTCCCTGTGGCGGGGAAGTGCAAACGTACACGTTTTCGGCCGAAAACGCTGTTTTCCGGCGAAATCGCACACCACGGCTCTTTCTGAGAAAAAGCAAGCACGGAGGACGAGAACCGCTTTTGCCCTGCGTAGCGTTCCGGGCAGCGGGTAGAACCAGGCAGAGAATTCCCGGGCTAGCAGCTTCCCTGTGGCGGGGAAGTGCAAACGTACACGTTTTCGGCCGAAAACGCGTTTTCCGGCGAAAACGCACACCACGGCTCTTTCTGAGAAAAAGCAAGCACGGAGGACGAGAACCGCTTTGCCCTGCGTAGCGTTCCGGGCAGCGGGTAGAACCAGGCAGAGAATTCCCGGCTAGCAGCTTCCCTGTGGCGGGGAAGTGCAAACGTACACGTTTTCGGCCGAAAACGCGTTTTCCGGCGAAAACGCACACCACGGCTCTTTCTGAGAAAAAGCAAGCACGGAGGACGAGAACCGCTTTTGCCCTGCGTAGCGTTCCGGGCAGCGGGTAGAACCAGGCAGAGGAATTCCCGGCTAGCAGCTTCCTGTGGCGGGGAAGTGCAAACGTACACGTTTTCGGCCGAAAACGCGTTTTCCGGCGAAATCGCACACCACGGCTCTTTCTGAGAAAAAGCAAGCACGGAGGACGAGAACCGCTTTTGCCCTGCGTAGCGTTCCGGGCAGCGGGTAGAACCAGGGCCAGAGAATTCCGGCTAGCAGCTTCCCTGTGGCGGGGAAGTGCAAACGTACACGTTTTCGGCCGAAAACGCGTTTTTCCGCGGAAAAACGCACACCACGGCTCTTTCTGAGAAAAAGCAAGCACGGAGGACGAGAACCGCTTTTGCCCTGCGTAGCGTTCCGGGCAGCGGGTAGAACCAGGCAGAGAATTCCCGGCTCGCAGCTTCCCTGTGGCGGGGAAGTGCAAACGTACACGTTTTCGGCCGAAAACGCCTTTTCCGGCGAAAACGCACACACGGCTCTTTCTGAGAAAAGCAAGCACGGAGGACGAGAACCGCTTTTGCCCTGCGTAGCGCTCCGGGCAGCGGGTAGAACCAGGCAGAGAATTCCCGGCTCGCAGCTTCCCTGTGGCGGGGAAGTGCAAACGTACACGTTTTCGGCCGAAAACGCGTTTTCCGGCGAAAACGCACACCACGGCTCTTTCTGAGAAAAGCAAGCACGGAGGACGAGAACCGCTTTTGCCCTGCGTAGCGTTCCGGGCAGCGGGTAGACCAGGCAGAGAATTCCCGGCTAGCAGCTTCCCTGTGGCGGGGAAGTGCAAACGTACACGTTTTCGGCCGAAAACGCGTTTTCCGGCGAAAACGCACACCACGGCTCTTTCTGAGAAAAAGCAAGCACGGAGGACGAGAACCGCTTTTGCCTGCGTAGCGTCCGGGCAGCGGGTAGAACCAGGCAGAGAATTCCCCGGCTAGCAGCTTCCTGTGGCGGGGAAGTGCAAACGTACACGTTTTCGGCCGAAAACGCGTTTTCCGGCGAAAACGCACACCACGGCTCTTTCTGAGAAAAAGCAAGCACGGAGGACGAGAACCGCTTTTGCCCTGCGTAGCGTTCCGGGCAGCGGGTAGAACCAGGCAGAGAATTCCCGGCTAGCAGCTTCCTGTGGCGGGGAAGTGCAAACGTACACGTTTTCGGCCGAAAACGCCTTTTCCGGCGAAAACGCACACCACGGCTCTTTCTGAGAAAAAGCAAGCACGGAGGACGAGAACCGCTTTTGCCCTGCGTACGCTCCGGGCAGCGGGTAGAACCAGGCAGAGGAATTCCCGGCTAGCAGCTTCCCTGTGGCGGGGAAGTGCAAACGTACACGTTTTCGGCCGAAAACGCGTTTTCCGGCGAAAACGCACACCACGGCTCTTTCTGAGAAAAAGCAAGCACGGAGGACGAGAACCGCTTTTGCCCTGCGTAGCGTTCCGGGCAGCGGGTAGAAGCAGGCAGAGAATTCCCGGCTAGCAGCTTCCCTGTGGCGGGGAAGTGCAAACGTACACGTTTTCGGCCGAAAACGCGTTTTCCGGCGAAAACGCACACCACGGCTCTTTCTGAGAAAAAGCAAGCACGGAGGACGAGAACCGCTTTTGCCCTGCGTAGCGTTCCGGGCAGCGGGTAGAACCCAGGCAGAGAATTCCCGGCTAGCAGCTTCCCTGTGGCGGGGAAGTGCAAACGTACACGTTTTCGGCCGAAAACGCGTTTTCCCGGCGAAATCGCACACCACGGCTCTTTCTGAGAAAAAGCAAGCACGGAGGACGAGAACCGCTTTTGCCCTGCGTAGCGTTCCGGGCAGCGGGTAGAACCAGGCAGAGAATTCCCGGCTAGCAGCTTCCCTGTGGCGGGGAAGTGCAAACGTACACGTTTTCGGCCGAAAACGCGTTTTCCGGCGAAAACGCACACCACGGCTCTTTCTGAGAAAAAGCAAGCACGGAGGACGAGAACCGCTTTTGCCCTGCGTAGCGTTCCGGGCAGCGGGTAGAACCAGGCAGAGAATTCCCGGCTAGCAGCTTCCCTGTGGCGGGGAAGTGCAACGTACACGTTTTCGGCCGAAAACGCGTTTTCCGGCGAAAACGCACACCACGGCTCTTTCTGAGAAAAAGCAAGCACGGAGGACGAGAACCGCTTTTGCCCTGCGTAGCGTTCCGGGCAGCGGGTAGAACCAGGCAGAGAATTCCCGGCTAGCAGCTTCCTGTGGCGGGTAAGTGCAAACGTACACGTTTTCGGCCGAAAACGCGTTTTCCGGCGAAAACGCACACCACGGCTCTTTCTGAGAAAAAGCAAGCACGGAGGACGAGAACCGCTTTTGCCCTGCGTAGCGTTCCGGGCAGCGGGTAGAACCAGGCAGAGAATTCCCGGCTAGCAGCTTCCCTGTGGCGGGTAAGTGCAAACGTACACGTTTTCGGCCGAAAAAAGCCCTTTTCCGGCGAAAACGCACACCACGGCTCTTTCTGAGAAAAAGCAAGCACGGAGGACGAGAACCGCTTTTGCCCTGCGTAGCGCTCCGGGCAGCGGGTAGAACCAGGCAGAGAATTCCCGGCTAGCAGCTTCCCTGTGGCGGGGAAGTGCAAACGTACACGTTTTCGGCCGAAAACGCCTTTCCGGCGAAAACGCACACCACGGCTCTTTCTGAGAAAAAGCAAGCACCGGAGGACGAGAACCGCTTTTGCCCTGCGTAGCGCTCCGGGCAGCGGGTAGAACCAGGCAGAGAATTCCCGGCTAGCAGCTTCCCTGTGGCGGGGAAGTGCAAACGTACACGTTTTCGGCCGAAAAACCCGTTTTCCGGCGAAAACGCACACCACGGCACTTTCTGAGAAAAAGCAAGCACGGAGGACGAGAACCGCTTTTGCCCTGCGTAGCGTTCCGGGCAGCGGGTAGAAGCAGGCAGAGAATTCCCGGCTAGCAGCTTCCCTGTGGCGGGGAAGTGCAAACGTACACGTTTTCGGCCCGAAAAAAACGCGTTTTCCGGCGAAAACGCACACCACGGCTCTTTCTGAGAAAAAGCAAGCACGGAGGACGAGAACCGCTTTTGCCCTGCGTAGCGTTCCGGGCAGCGGGTAGAACCA
Source organism: Athene noctua (assembly GCF_965140245.1). NCBI lineage: Eukaryota > Metazoa > Chordata > Aves > Strigiformes > Strigidae > Athene > Athene noctua. The sequence goes on from NW_027437878.1 coordinate 7,241, forward strand.
GGCAGAGAATTCCCGGCTAGCAGCTTCCCTGTGGCGGGGAAGTGCAAACGTACACGTTTTCGGCCGAAAACGCGTTTTCCGGCGAAAACGCACACCACGGCTCTTTCTGAGAAAAAGCAAGCACGGAGGACGAGAACCGCTTTTGCCCTGCGTAGCGTTCCGGGCAGCGGGTAGAACCAGGCAGAGAATTCCCGGCTAGCAGCTTCCCTGTGGCGGGGAAGTGCAAACGTACACGTTTTCGGCCGAAAACGCGTTTTCCGGCGAAAACGCACACCACGGCTCTTTCTGAGAAAAAGCAAGCACGGAGGACGAGAACCGCTTTTGCCCTGCGTAGCGTTCCGGGCAGCGGGTAGAACCAGGCAGAGAATTCCCGGCTAGCAGCTTCCCTGTGGCGGGGAAGTGCAAACGTACACGTTTTCGGCCGAAAACGCGTTTTCCGGCGAAAACGCACACCACGGCTCTTTCTGAGAAAAAGCAAGCACGGAGGACGAGAACCGCTTTTGCCCTGCGTAGCGTTCCGGGCAGCGGGTAGAACCAGGCAGAGAATTCCCGGCTAGCAGCTTCCCTGTGGCGGGGAAGTGCAAACGTACACGTTTTCGGCCGAAAACGCGTTTTCCGGCGAAAACGCACACCACGGCTCTTTCTGAGAAAAAGCAAGCACGGAGGACGAGAACCGCTTTTGCCCTGCGTAGCGTTCCGGGCAGCGGGTAGAACCAGGCAGAGAATTCCCGGCTAGCAGCTTCCCTGTGGCGGGGAAGTGCAAACGTACACGTTTTCGGCCGAAAACGCGTTTTCCGGCGAAAACGCACACCACGGCTCTTTCTGAGAAAAAGCAAGCACGGAGGACGAGAACCGCTTTTGCCCTGCGTAGCGTTCCGGGCAGCGGGTAGAACCAGGCAGAGAATTCCCGGCTAGCAGCTTCCCTGTGGCGGGGAAGTGCAAACGTACACGTTTTCGGCCGAAAACGCGTTTTCCGGCGAAAACGCACACCACGGCTCTTTCTGAGAAAAAGCAAGCACGGAGGACGAGAACCGCTTTTGCCCTGCGTAGCGTTCCGGGCAGCGGGTAGAACCAGGCAGAGAATTCCCGGCTAGCAGCTTCCCTGTGGCGGGGAAGTGCAAACGTACACGTTTTCGGCCGAAAACGCGTTTTCCGGCGAAAACGCACACCACGGCTCTTTCTGAGAAAAAGCAAGCACGGAGGACGAGAACCGCTTTTGCCCTGCGTAGCGTTCCGGGCAGCGGGTAGAACCAGGCAGAGAATTCCCGGCTAGCAGCTTCCCTGTGGCGGGGAAGTGCAAACGTACACGTTTTCGGCCGAAAACGCGTTTTCCGGCGAAAACGCACACCACGGCTCTTTCTGAGAAAAAGCAAGCACGGAGGACGAGAACCGCTTTTGCCCTGCGTAGCGTTCCGGGCAGCGGGTAGAACCAGGCAGAGAATTCCCGGCTAGCAGCTTCCCTGTGGCGGGGAAGTGCAAACGTACACGTTTTCGGCCGAAAACGCGTTTTCCGGCGAAAACGCACACCACGGCTCTTTCTGAGAAAAAGCAAGCACGGAGGACGAGAACCGCTTTTGCCCTGCGTAGCGTTCCGGGCAGCGGGTAGAACCAGGCAGAGAATTCCCGGCTAGCAGCTTCCCTGTGGCGGGGAAGTGCAAACGTACACGTTTTCGGCCGAAAACGCGTTTTCCGGCGAAAACGCACACCACGGCTCTTTCTGAGAAAAAGCAAGCACGGAGGACGAGAACCGCTTTTGCCCTGCGTAGCGTTCCGGGCAGCGGGTAGAACCAGGCAGAGAATTCCCGGCTAGCAGCTTCCCTGTGGCGGGGAAGTGCAAACGTACACGTTTTCGGCCGAAAACGCGTTTTCCGGCGAAAACGCACACCACGGCTCTTTCTGAGAAAAAGCAAGCACGGAGGACGAGAACCGCTTTTGCCCTGCGTAGCGTTCCGGGCAGCGGGTAGAACCAGGCAGAGAATTCCCGGCTAGCAGCTTCCCTGTGGCGGGGAAGTGCAAACGTACACGTTTTCGGCCGAAAACGCGTTTTCCGGCGAAAACGCACACCACGGCTCTTTCTGAGAAAAAGCAAGCACGGAGGACGAGAACCGCTTTTGCCCTGCGTAGCGTTCCGGGCAGCGGGTAGAACCAGGCAGAGAATTCCCGGCTAGCAGCTTCCCTGTGGCGGGGAAGTGCAAACGTACACGTTTTCGGCCGAAAACGCGTTTTCCGGCGAAAACGCACACCACGGCTCTTTCTGAGAAAAAGCAAGCACGGAGGACGAGAACCGCTTTTGCCCTGCGTAGCGTTCCGGGCAGCGGGTAGAACCAGGCAGAGAATTCCCGGCTAGCAGCTTCCCTGTGGCGGGGAAGTGCAAACGTACACGTTTTCGGCCGAAAACGCGTTTTCCGGCGAAAACGCACACCACGGCTCTTTCTGAGAAAAAGCAAGCACGGAGGACGAGAACCGCTTTTGCCCTGCGTAGCGTTCCGGGCAGCGGGTAGAACCAGGCAGAGAATTCCCGGCTAGCAGCTTCCCTGTGGCGGGGAAGTGCAAACGTACACGTTTTCGGCCGAAAACGCGTTTTCCGGCGAAAACGCACACCACGGCTCTTTCTGAGAAAAAGCAAGCACGGAGGACGAGAACCGCTTTTGCCCTGCGTAGCGTTCCGGGCAGCGGGTAGAACCAGGCAGAGAATTCCCGGCTAGCAGCTTCCCTGTGGCGGGGAAGTGCAAACGTACACGTTTTCGGCCGAAAACGCGTTTTCCGGCGAAAACGCACACCACGGCTCTTTCTGAGAAAAAGCAAGCACGGAGGACGAGAACCGCTTTTGCCCTGCGTAGCGTTCCGGGCAGCGGGTAGAACCAGGCAGAGAATTCCCGGCTAGCAGCTTCCCTGTGGCGGGGAAGTGCAAACGTACACGTTTTCGGCCGAAAACGCGTTTTCCGGCGAAAACGCACACCACGGCTCTTTCTGAGAAAAAGCAAGCACGGAGGACGAGAACCGCTTTTGCCCTGCGTAGCGTTCCGGGCAGCGGGTAGAACCAGGCAGAGAATTCCCGGCTAGCAGCTTCCCTGTGGCGGGGAAGTGCAAACGTACACGTTTTCGGCCGAAAACGCGTTTTCCGGCGAAAACGCACACCACGGCTCTTTCTGAGAAAAAGCAAGCACGGAGGACGAGAACCGCTTTTGCCCTGCGTAGCGTTCCGGGCAGCGGGTAGAACCAGGCAGAGAATTCCCGGCTAGCAGCTTCCCTGTGGCGGGGAAGTGCAAACGTACACGTTTTCGGCCGAAAACGCGTTTTCCGGCGAAAACGCACACCACGGCTCTTTCTGAGAAAAAGCAAGCACGGAGGACGAGAACCGCTTTTGCCCTGCGTAGCGTTCCGGGCAGCGGGTAGAACCAGGCAGAGAATTCCCGGCTAGCAGCTTCCCTGTGGCGGGGAAGTGCAAACGTACACGTTTTCGGCCGAAAACGCGTTTTCCGGCGAAAACGCACACCACGGCTCTTTCTGAGAAAAAGCAAGCACGGAGGACGAGAACCGCTTTTGCCCTGCGTAGCGTTCCGGGCAGCGGGTAGAACCAGGCAGAGAATTCCCGGCTAGCAGCTTCCCTGTGGCGGGGAAGTGCAAACGTACACGTTTTCGGCCGAAAACGCGTTTTCCGGCGAAAACGCACACCACGGCTCTTTCTGAGAAAAAGCAAGCACGGAGGACGAGAACCGCTTTTGCCCTGCGTAGCGTTCCGGGCAGCGGGTAGAACCAGGCAGAGAATTCCCGGCTAGCAGCTTCCCTGTGGCGGGGAAGTGCAAACGTACACGTTTTCGGCCGAAAACGCGTTTTCCGGCGAAAACGCACACCACGGCTCTTTCTGAGAAAAAGCAAGCACGGAGGACGAGAACCGCTTTTGCCCTGCGTAGCGTTCCGGGCAGCGGGTAGAACCAGGCAGAGAATTCCCGGCTAGCAGCTTCCCTGTGGCGGGGAAGTGCAAACGTACACGTTTTCGGCCGAAAACGCGTTTTCCGGCGAAAACGCACACCACGGCTCTTTCTGAGAAAAAGCAAGCACGGAGGACGAGAACCGCTTTTGCCCTGCGTAGCGTTCCGGGCAGCGGGTAGAACCAGGCAGAGAATTCCCGGCTAGCAGCTTCCCTGTGGCGGGGAAGTGCAAACGTACACGTTTTCGGCCGAAAACGCGTTTTCCGGCGAAAACGCACACCACGGCTCTTTCTGAGAAAAAGCAAGCACGGAGGACGAGAACCGCTTTTGCCCTGCGTAGCGTTCCGGGCAGCGGGTAGAACCAGGCAGAGAATTCCCGGCTAGCAGCTTCCCTGTGGCGGGGAAGTGCAAACGTACACGTTTTCGGCCGAAAACGCGTTTTCCGGCGAAAACGCACACCACGGCTCTTTCTGAGAAAAAGCAAGCACGGAGGACGAGAACCGCTTTTGCCCTGCGTAGCGTTCCGGGCAGCGGGTAGAACCAGGCAGAGAATTCCCGGCTAGCAGCTTCCCTGTGGCGGGGAAGTGCAAACGTACACGTTTTCGGCCGAAAACGCGTTTTCCGGCGAAAACGCACACCACGGCTCTTTCTGAGAAAAAGCAAGCACGGAGGACGAGAACCGCTTTTGCCCTGCGTAGCGTTCCGGGCAGCGGGTAGAACCAGGCAGAGAATTCCCGGCTAGCAGCTTCCCTGTGGCGGGGAAGTGCAAACGTACACGTTTTCGGCCGAAAACGCGTTTTCCGGCGAAAACGCACACCACGGCTCTTTCTGAGAAAAAGCAAGCACGGAGGACGAGAACCGCTTTTGCCCTGCGTAGCGTTCCGGGCAGCGGGTAGAACCAGGCAGAGAATTCCCGGCTAGCAGCTTCCCTGTGGCGGGGAAGTGCAAACGTACACGTTTTCGGCCGAAAACGCGTTTTCCGGCGAAAACGCACACCACGGCTCTTTCTGAGAAAAAGCAAGCACGGAGGACGAGAACCGCTTTTGCCCTGCGTAGCGTTCCGGGCAGCGGGTAGAACCAGGCAGAGAATTCCCGGCTAGCAGCTTCCCTGTGGCGGGGAAGTGCAAACGTACACGTTTTCGGCCGAAAACGCGTTTTCCGGCGAAAACGCACACCACGGCTCTTTCTGAGAAAAAGCAAGCACGGAGGACGAGAACCGCTTTTGCCCTGCGTAGCGTTCCGGGCAGCGGGTAGAACCAGGCAGAGAATTCCCGGCTAGCAGCTTCCCTGTGGCGGGGAAGTGCAAACGTACACGTTTTCGGCCGAAAACGCGTTTTCCGGCGAAAACGCACACCACGGCTCTTTCTGAGAAAAAGCAAGCACGGAGGACGAGAACCGCTTTTGCCCTGCGTAGCGTTCCGGGCAGCGGGTAGAACCAGGCAGAGAATTCCCGGCTAGCAGCTTCCCTGTGGCGGGGAAGTGCAAACGTACACGTTTTCGGCCGAAAACGCGTTTTCCGGCGAAAACGCACACCACGGCTCTTTCTGAGAAAAAGCAAGCACGGAGGACGAGAACCGCTTTTGCCCTGCGTAGCGTTCCGGGCAGCGGGTAGAACCAGGCAGAGAATTCCCGGCTAGCAGCTTCCCTGTGGCGGGGAAGTGCAAACGTACACGTTTTCGGCCGAAAACGCGTTTTCCGGCGAAAACGCACACCACGGCTCTTTCTGAGAAAAAGCAAGCACGGAGGACGAGAACCGCTTTTGCCCTGCGTAGCGTTCCGGGCAGCGGGTAGAACCAGGCAGAGAATTCCCGGCTAGCAGCTTCCCTGTGGCGGGGAAGTGCAAACGTACACGTTTTCGGCCGAAAACGCGTTTTCCGGCGAAAACGCACACCACGGCTCTTTCTGAGAAAAAGCAAGCACGGAGGACGAGAACCGCTTTTGCCCTGCGTAGCGTTCCGGGCAGCGGGTAGAACCAGGCAGAGAATTCCCGGCTAGCAGCTTCCCTGTGGCGGGGAAGTGCAAACGTACACGTTTTCGGCCGAGAAACGCGAGAAAAAGCAAGCACGGAGGACGAGAACCGCTTTTGCCCTGCGTAGCGTTCCGGGCAGCGGGTAGAACCAGGCAGAGAATTCCCGGCTAGCAGCGCGTAGCGTTCCGGGCAGCGGGTAGAACCAGGCAGAGAATTCCCGGCTAGCAGCTTCCCTGTGGCGGGGAAGTGCAAACGTACACGTTTTCGGCCGAAAACGCGTTTTCCGGCGAAAACGCACACCACGGCTCTTTCTGAGAAAAAGCAAGCACGGAGGACGAGAACCGCTTTTGCCCTGCGTAGCGTTCCGGGCAGCGGGTAGAACCAGGCAGAGAATTCCCGGCTAGCAGCTTCCCTGTGGCGGGGAAGTGCAAACGTACACGTTTTCGGCCGAAAACGCGTTTTCCGGCGAAAACGCACACCACGGCTCTTTCTGAGAAAAAGCAAGCACGGAGGACGAGAACCGCTTTTGCCCTGCGTAGCGTTCCGGGCAGCGGGTAGAACCAGGCAGAGAATTCCCGGCTAGCAGCTTCCCTGTGGCGGGGAAGTGCAAACGTACACGTTTTCGGCCGAAAACGCGTTTTCCGGCGAAAACGCACACCACGGCTCTTTCTGAGAAAAAGCAAGCACGGAGGACGAGAACCGCTTTTGCCCTGCGTAGCGTTCCGGGCAGCGGGTAGAACCAGGCAGAGAATTCCCGGCTAGCAGCTTCCCTGTGGCGGGGAAGTGCAAACGTACACGTTTTCGGCCGAAAACGCGTTTTCCGGCGAAAACGCACACCACGGCTCTTTCTGAGAAAAAGCAAGCACGGAGGACGAGAACCGCTTTTGCCCTGCGTAGCGTTCCGGGCAGCGGGTAGAACCAGGCAGAGAATTCCCGGCTAGCAGCTTCCCTGTGGCGGGGAAGTGCAAACGTACACGTTTTCGGCCGAAAACGCGTTTTCCGGCGAAAACGCACACCACGGCTCTTTCTGAGAAAAAGCAAGCACGGAGGACGAGAACCGCTTTTGCCCTGCGTAGCGTTCCGGGCAGCGGGTAGAACCAGGCAGAGAATTCCCGGCTAGCAGCTTCCCTGTGGCGGGGAAGTGCAAACGTACACGTTTTCGGCCGAAAACGCGTTTTCCGGCGAAAACGCACACCACGGCTCTTTCTGAGAAAAAGCAAGCACGGAGGACGAGAACCGCTTTTGCCCTGCGTAGCGTTCCGGGCAGCGGGTAGAACCAGGCAGAGAATTCCCGGCTAGCAGCTTCCCTGTGGCGGGGAAGTGCAAACGTACACGTTTTCGGCCGAAAACGCGTTTTCCGGCGAAAACGCACACCACGGCTCTTTCTGAGAAAAAGCAAGCACGGAGGACGAGAACCGCTTTTGCCCTGCGTAGCGTTCCGGGCAGCGGGTAGAACCAGGCAGAGAATTCCCGGCTAGCAGCTTCCCTGTGGCGGGGAAGTGCAAACGTACACGTTTTCGGCCGAAAACGCGTTTTCCGGCGAAAACGCACACCACGGCTCTTTCTGAGAAAAAGCAAGCACGGAGGACGAGAACCGCTTTTGCCCTGCGTAGCGTTCCGGGCAGCGGGTAGAACCAGGCAGAGAATTCCCGGCTAGCAGCTTCCCTGTGGCGGGGAAGTGCAAACGTACACGTTTTCGGCCGAAAACGCGTTTTCCGGCGAAAACGCACACCACGGCTCTTTCTGAGAAAAAGCAAGCACGGAGGACGAGAACCGCTTTTGCCCTGCGTAGCGTTCCGGGCAGCGGGTAGAACCAGGCAGAGAATTCCCGGCTAGCAGCTTCCCTGTGGCGGGGAAGTGCAAACGTACACGTTTTCGGCCGAAAACGCGTTTTCCGGCGAAAACGCACACCACGGCTCTTTCTGAGAAAAAGCAAGCACGGAGGACGAGAACCGCTTTTGCCCTGCGTAGCGTTCCGGGCAGCGGGTAGAACCAGGCAGAGAATTCCCGGCTAGCAGCTTCCCTGTGGCGGGGAAGTGCAAACGTACACGTTTTCGGCCGAAAACGCGTTTTCCGGCGAAAACGCACACCACGGCTCTTTCTGAGAAAAAGCAAGCACGGAGGACGAGAACCGCTTTTGCCCTGCGTAGCGTTCCGGGCAGCGGGTAGAACCAGGCAGAGAATTCCCGGCTAGCAGCTTCCCTGTGGCGGGGAAGTGCAAACGTACACGTTTTCGGCCGAAAACGCGTTTTCCGGCGAAAACGCACACCACGGCTCTTTCTGAGAAAAAGCAAGCACGGAGGACGAGAACCGCTTTTGCCCTGCGTAGCGTTCCGGGCAGCGGGTAGAACCAGGCAGAGAATTCCCGGCTAGCAGCTTCCCTGTGGCGGGGAAGTGCAAACGTACACGTTTTCGGCCGAAAACGCGTTTTCCGGCGAAAACGCACACCACGGCTCTTTCTGAGAAAAAGCAAGCACGGAGGACGAGAACCGCTTTTGCCCTGCGTAGCGTTCCGGGCAGCGGGTAGAACCAGGCAGAGAATTCCCGGCTAGCAGCTTCCCTGTGGCGGGGAAGTGCAAACGTACACGTTTTCGGCCGAAAACGCGTTTTCCGGCGAAAACGCACACCACGGCTCTTTCTGAGAAAAAGCAAGCACGGAGGACGAGAACCGCTTTTGCCCTGCGTAGCGTTCCGGGCAGCGGGTAGAACCAGGCAGAGAATTCCCGGCTAGCAGCTTCCCTGTGGCGGGGAAGTGCAAACGTACACGTTTTCGGCCGAAAACGCGTTTTCCGGCGAAAACGCACACCACGGCTCTTTCTGAGAAAAAGCAAGCACGGAGGACGAGAACCGCTTTTGCCCTGCGTAGCGTTCCGGGCAGCGGGTAGAACCAGGCAGAGAATTCCCGGCTAGCAGCTTCCCTGTGGCGGGGAAGTGCAAACGTACACGTTTTCGGCCGAAAACGCGTTTTCCGGCGAAAACGCACACCACGGCTCTTTCTGAGAAAAAGCAAGCACGGAGGACGAGAACCGCTTTTGCCCTGCGTAGCGTTCCGGGCAGCGGGTAGAACCAGGCAGAGAATTCCCGGCTAGCAGCTTCCCTGTGGCGGGGAAGTGCAAACGTACACGTTTTCGGCCGAAAACGCGTTTTCCGGCGAAAACGCACACCACGGCTCTTTCTGAGAAAAAGCAAGCACGGAGGACGAGAACCGCTTTTGCCCTGCGTAGCGTTCCGGGCAGCGGGTAGAACCAGGCAGAGAATTCCCGGCTAGCAGCTTCCCTGTGGCGGGGAAGTGCAAACGTACACGTTTTCGGCCGAAAACGCGTTTTCCGGCGAAAACGCACACCACGGCTCTTTCTGAGAAAAAGCAAGCACGGAGGACGAGAACCGCTTTTGCCCTGCGTAGCGTTCCGGGCAGCGGGTAGAACCAGGCAGAGAATTCCCGGCTAGCAGCTTCCCTGTGGCGGGGAAGTGCAAACGTACACGTTTTCGGCCGAAAACGCGTTTTCCGGCGAAAACGCACACCACGGCTCTTTCTGAGAAAAAGCAAGCACGGAGGACGAGAACCGCTTTTGCCCTGCGTAGCGTTCCGGGCAGCGGGTAGAACCAGGCAGAGAATTCCCGGCTAGCAGCTTCCCTGTGGCGGGGAAGTGCAAACGTACACGTTTTCGGCCGAAAACGCGTTTTCCGGCGAAAACGCACACCACGGCTCTTTCTGAGAAAAAGCAAGCACGGAGGACGAGAACCGCTTTTGCCCTGCGTAGCGTTCCGGGCAGCGGGTAGAACCAGGCAGAGAATTCCCGGCTAGCAGCTTCCCTGTGGCGGGGAAGTGCAAACGTACACGTTTTCGGCCGAAAACGCGTTTTCCGGCGAAAACGCACACCACGGCTCTTTCTGAGAAAAAGCAAGCACGGAGGACGAGAACCGCTTTTGCCCTGCGTAGCGTTCCGGGCAGCGGGTAGAACCAGGCAGAGAATTCCCGGCTAGCAGCTTCCCTGTGGCGGGGAAGTGCAAACGTACACGTTTTCGGCCGAAAACGCGTTTTCCGGCGAAAACGCACACCACGGCTCTTTCTGAGAAAAAGCAAGCACGGAGGACGAGAACCGCTTTTGCCCTGCGTAGCGTTCCGGGCAGCGGGTAGAACCAGGCAGAGAATTCCCGGCTAGCAGCTTCCCTGTGGCGGGGAAGTGCAAACGTACACGTTTTCGGCCGAAAACGCGTTTTCCGGCGAAAACGCACACCACGGCTCTTTCTGAGAAAAAGCAAGCACGGAGGACGAGAACCGCTTTTGCCCTGCGTAGCGTTCCGGGCAGCGGGTAGAACCAGGCAGAGAATTCCCGGCTAGCAGCTTCCCTGTGGCGGGGAAGTGCAAACGTACACGTTTTCGGCCGAAAACGCGTTTTCCGGCGAAAACGCACACCACGGCTCTTTCTGAGAAAAAGCAAGCACGGAGGACGAGAACCGCTTTTGCCCTGCGTAGCGTTCCGGGCAGCGGGTAGAACCAGGCAGAGAATTCCCGGCTAGCAGCTTCCCTGTGGCGGGGAAGTGCAAACGTACACGTTTTCGGCCGAAAACGCGTTTTCCGGCGAAAACGCACACCACGGCTCTTTCTGAGAAAAAGCAAGCACGGAGGACGAGAACCGCTTTTGCCCTGCGTAGCGTTCCGGGCAGCGGGTAGAACCAGGCAGAGAATTCCCGGCTAGCAGCTTCCCTGTGGCGGGGAAGTGCAAACGTACACGTTTTCGGCCGAAAACGCGTTTTCCGGCGAAAACGCGTTTTCCGGCGAAAACGCACACCACGGCTCTTTCTGAGAAAAAGCAAGCACGGAGGACGAGAACCGCTTTTGCCCTGCGTAGCGTTCCGGGCAGCGGGTAGAACCAGGCAGAGAATTCCCGGCTAGCAGCTTCCCTGTGGCGGGGAAGTGCAAACGTACACGTTTTCGGCCGAAAACGCGTTTTCCGGCGAAAACGCACACCACGGCTCTTTCTGAGAAAAAGCAAGCACGGAGGACGAGAACCGCTTTTGCCCTGCGTAGCGTTCCGGGCAGCGGGTAGAACCAGGCAGAGAATTCCCGGCTAGCAGCTTCCCTGTGGCGGGGAAGTGCAAACGTACACGTTTTCGGCCGAAAACGCGTTTTCCGGCGAAAACGCACACCACGGCTCTTTCTGAGAAAAAGCAAGCACGGAGGACGAGAACCGCTTTTGCCCTGCGTAGCGTTCCGGGCAGCGGGTAGAACCAGGCAGAGAATTCCCGGCTAGCAGCTTCCCTGTGGCGGGGAAGTGCAAACGTACACGTTTTCGGCCGAAAACGCGTTTTCCGGCGAAAACGCACACCACGGCTCTTTCTGAGAAAAAGCAAGCACGGAGGACGAGAACCGCTTTTGCCCTGCGTAGCGTTCCGGGCAGCGGGTAGAACCAGGCAGAGAATTCCCGGCTAGCAGCTTCCCTGTGGCGGGGAAGTGCAAACGTACACGTTTTCGGCCGAAAACGCGTTTTCCGGCGAAAACGCACACCACGGCTCTTTCTGAGAAAAAGCAAGCACGGAGGACGAGAACCGCTTTTGCCCTGCGTAGCGTTCCGGGCAGCGGGTAGAACCAGGCAGAGAATTCCCGGCTAGCAGCTTCCCTGTGGCGGGGAAGTGCAAACGTACACGTTTTCGGCCGAAAACGCGTTTTCCGGCGAAAACGCACACCACGGCTCTTTCTGAGAAAAAGCAAGCACGGAGGACGAGAACCGCTTTTGCCCTGCGTAGCGTTCCGGGCAGCGGGTAGAACCAGGCAGAGAATTCCCGGCTAGCAGCTTCCCTGTGGCGGGGAAGTGCAAACGTACACGTTTTCGGCCGAAAACGCGTTTTCCGGCGAAAACGCACACCACGGCTCTTTCTGAGAAAAAGCAAGCACGGAGGACGAGAACCGCTTTTGCCCTGCGTAGCGTTCCGGGCAGCGGGTAGAACCAGGCAGAGAATTCCCGGCTAGCAGCTTCCCTGTGGCGGGGAAGTGCAAACGTACACGTTTTCGGCCGAAAACGCGTTTTCCGGCGAAAACGCACACCACGGCTCTTTCTGAGAAAAAGCAAGCACGGAGGACGAGAACCGCTTTTGCCCTGCGTAGCGTTCCGGGCAGCGGGTAGAACCAGGCAGAGAATTCCCGGCTAGCAGCTTCCCTGTGGCGGGGAAGTGCAAACGTACACGTTTTCGGCCGAAAACGCGTTTTCCGGCGAAAACGCACACCACGGCTCTTTCTGAGAAAAAGCAAGCACGGAGGACGAGAACCGCTTTTGCCCTGCGTAGCGTTCCGGGCAGCGGGTAGAACCAGGCAGAGAATTCCCGGCTAGCAGCTTCCCTGTGGCGGGGAAGTGCAAACGTACACGTTTTCGGCCGAAAACGCGTTTTCCGGCGAAAACGCACACCACGGCTCTTTCTGAGAAAAAGCAAGCACGGAGGACGAGAACCGCTTTTGCCCTGCGTAGCGTTCCGGGCAGCGGGTAGAACCAGGCAGAGAATTCCCGGCTAGCAGCTTCCCTGTGGCGGGGAAGTGCAAACGTACACGTTTTCGGCCGAAAACGCGTTTTCCGGCGAAAACGCACACCACGGCTCTTTCTGAGAAAAAGCAAGCACGGAGGACGAGAACCGCTTTTGCCCTGCGTAGCGTTCCGGGCAGCGGGTAGAACCAGGCAGAGAATTCCCGGCTAGCAGCTTCCCTGTGGCGGGGAAGTGCAAACGTACACGTTTTCGGCCGAAAACGCGTTTTCCGGCGAAAACGCACACCACGGCTCTTTCTGAGAAAAAGCAAGCACGGAGGACGAGAACCGCTTTTGCCCTGCGTAGCGTTCCGGGCAGCGGGTAGAACCAGGCAGAGAATTCCCGGCTAGCAGCTTCCCTGTGGCGGGGAAGTGCAAACGTACACGTTTTCGGCCGAAAACGCGTTTTCCGGCGAAAACGCACACCACGGCTCTTTCTGAGAAAAAGCAAGCACGGAGGACGAGAACCGCTTTTGCCCTGCGTAGCGTTCCGGGCAGCGGGTAGAACCAGGCAGAGAATTCCCGGCTAGCAGCTTCCCTGTGGCGGGGAAGTGCAAACGTACACGTTTTCGGCCGAAAACGCGTTTTCCGGCGAAAACGCACACCACGGCTCTTTCTGAGAAAAAGCAAGCACGGAGGACGAGAACCGCTTTTGCCCTGCGTAGCGTTCCGGGCAGCGGGTAGAACCAGGCAGAGAATTCCCGGCTAGCAGCTTCCCTGTGGCGGGGAAGTGCAAACGTACACGTTTTCGGCCGAAAACGCGTTTTCCGGCGAAAACGCACACCACGGCTCTTTCTGAGAAAAAGCAAGCACGGAGGACGAGAACCGCTTTTGCCCTGCGTAGCGTTCCGGGCAGCGGGTAGAACCAGGCAGAGAATTCCCGGCTAGCAGCTTCCCTGTGGCGGGGAAGTGCAAACGTACACGTTTTCGGCCGAAAACGCGTTTTCCGGCGAAAACGCACACCACGGCTCTTTCTGAGAAAAAGCAAGCACGGAGGACGAGAACCGCTTTTGCCCTGCGTAGCGTTCCGGGCAGCGGGTAGAACCAGGCAGAGAATTCCCGGCTAGCAGCTTCCCTGTGGCGGGGAAGTGCAAACGTACACGTTTTCGGCCGAAAACGCGTTTTCCGGCGAAAACGCACACCACGGCTCTTTCTGAGAAAAAGCAAGCACGGAGGACGAGAACCGCTTTTGCCCTGCGTAGCGTTCCGGGCAGCGGGTAGAACCAGGCAGAGAATTCCCGGCTAGCAGCTTCCCTGTGGCGGGGAAGTGCAAACGTACACGTTTTCGGCCGAAAACGCGTTTTCCGGCGAAAACGCACACCACGGCTCTTTCTGAGAAAAAGCAAGCACGGAGGACGAGAACCGCTTTTGCCCTGCGTAGCGTTCCGGGCAGCGGGTAGAACCAGGCAGAGAATTCCCGGCTAGCAGCTTCCCTGTGGCGGGGAAGTGCAAACGTACACGTTTTCGGCCGAAAACGCGTTTTCCGGCGAAAACGCACACCACGGCTCTTTCTGAGAAAAAGCAAGCACGGAGGACGAGAACCGCTTTTGCCCTGCGTAGCGTTCCGGGCAGCGGGTAGAACCAGGCAGAGAATTCCCGGCTAGCAGCTTCCCTGTGGCGGGGAAGTGCAAACGTACACGTTTTCGGCCGAAAACGCGTTTTCCGGCGAAAACGCACACCACGGCTCTTTCTGAGAAAAAGCAAGCACGGAGGACGAGAACCGCTTTTGCCCTGCGTAGCGTTCCGGGCAGCGGGTAGAACCAGGCAGAGAATTCCCGGCTAGCAGCTTCCCTGTGGCGGGGAAGTGCAAACGTACACGTTTTCGGCCGAAAACGCGTTTTCCGGCGAAAACGCACACCACGGCTCTTTCTGAGAAAAAGCAAGCACGGAGGACGAGAACCGCTTTTGCCCTGCGTAGCGTTCCGGGCAGCGGGTAGAACCAGGCAGAGAATTCCCGGCTAGCAGCTTCCCTGTGGCGGGGAAGTGCAAACGTACACGTTTTCGGCCGAAAACGCGTTTTCCGGCGAAAACGCACACCACGGCTCTTTCTGAGAAAAAGCAAGCACGGAGGACGAGAACCGCTTTTGCCCTGCGTAGCGTTCCGGGCAGCGGGTAGAACCAGGCAGAGAATTCCCGGCTAGCAGCTTCCCTGTGGCGGGGAAGTGCAAACGTACACGTTTTCGGCCGAAAACGCGTTTTCCGGCGAAAACGCACACCACGGCTCTTTCTGAGAAAAAGCAAGCACGGAGGACGAGAACCGCTTTTGCCCTGCGTAGCGTTCCGGGCAGCGGGTAGAACCAGGCAGAGAATTCCCGGCTAGCAGCTTCCCTGTGGCGGGGAAGTGCAAACGTACACGTTTTCGGCCGAAAACGCGTTTTCCGGCGAAAACGCACACCACGGCTCTTTCTGAGAAAAAGCAAGCACGGAGGACGAGAACCGCTTTTGCCCTGCGTAGCGTTCCGGGCAGCGGGTAGAACCAGGCAGAGAATTCCCGGCTAGCAGCTTCCCTGTGGCGGGGAAGTGCAAACGTACACGTTTTCGGCCGAAAACGCGTTTTCCGGCGAAAACGCACACCACGGCTCTTTCTGAGAAAAAGCAAGCACGGAGGACGAGAACCGCTTTTGCCCTGCGTAGCGTTCCGGGCAGCGGGTAGAACCAGGCAGAGAATTCCCGGCTAGCAGCTTCCCTGTGGCGGGGAAGTGCAAACGTACACGTTTTCGGCCGAAAACGCGTTTTCCGGCGAAAACGCACACCACGGCTCTTTCTGAGAAAAAGCAAGCACGGAGGACGAGAACCGCTTTTGCCCTGCGTAGCGTTCCGGGCAGCGGGTAGAACCAGGCAGAGAATTCCCGGCTAGCAGCTTCCCTGTGGCGGGGAAGTGCAAACGTACACGTTTTCGGCCGAAAACGCGTTTTCCGGCGAAAACGCACACCACGGCTCTTTCTGAGAAAAAGCAAGCACGGAGGACGAGAACCGCTTTTGCCCTGCGTAGCGTTCCGGGCAGCGGGTAGAACCAGGCAGAGAATTCCCGGCTAGCAGCTTCCCTGTGGCGGGGAAGTGCAAACGTACACGTTTTCGGCCGAAAACGCGTTTTCCGGCGAAAACGCACACCACGGCTCTTTCTGAGAAAAAGCAAGCACGGAGGACGAGAACCGCTTTTGCCCTGCGTAGCGTTCCGGGCAGCGGGTAGAACCAGGCAGAGAATTCCCGGCTAGCAGCTTCCCTGTGGCGGGGAAGTGCAAACGTACACGTTTTCGGCCGAAAACGCGTTTTCCGGCGAAAACGCACACCACGGCTCTTTCTGAGAAAAAGCAAGCACGGAGGACGAGAACCGCTTTTGCCCTGCGTAGCGTTCCGGGCAGCGGGTAGAACCAGGCAGAGAATTCCCGGCTAGCAGCTTCCCTGTGGCGGGGAAGTGCAAACGTACACGTTTTCGGCCGAAAACGCGTTTTCCGGCGAAAACGCACACCACGGCTCTTTCTGAGAAAAAGCAAGCACGGAGGACGAGAACCGCTTTTGCCCTGCGTAGCGTTCCGGGCAGCGGGTAGAACCAGGCAGAGAATTCCCGGCTAGCAGCTTCCCTGTGGCGGGGAAGTGCAAACGTACACGTTTTCGGCCGAAAACGCGTTTTCCGGCGAAAACGCACACCACGGCTCTTTCTGAGAAAAAGCAAGCACGGAGGACGAGAACCGCTTTTGCCCTGCGTAGCGTTCCGGGCAGCGGGTAGAACCAGGCAGAGAATTCCCGGCTAGCAGCTTCCCTGTGGCGGGGAAGTGCAAACGTACACGTTTTCGGCCGAAAACGCGTTTTCCGGCGAAAACGCACACCACGGCTCTTTCTGAGAAAAAGCAAGCACGGAGGACGAGAACCGCTTTTGCCCTGCGTAGCGTTCCGGGCAGCGGGTAGAACCAGGCAGAGAATTCCCGGCTAGCAGCTTCCCTGTGGCGGGGAAGTGCAAACGTACACGTTTTCGGCCGAAAACGCGTTTTCCGGCGAAAACGCACACCACGGCTCTTTCTGAGAAAAAGCAAGCACGGAGGACGAGAACCGCTTTTGCCCTGCGTAGCGTTCCGGGCAGCGGGTAGAACCAGGCAGAGAATTCCCGGCTAGCAGCTTCCCTGTGGCGGGGAAGTGCAAACGTACACGTTTTCGGCCGAAAACGCGTTTTCCGGCGAAAACGCACACCACGGCTCTTTCTGAGAAAAAGCAAGCACGGAGGACGAGAACCGCTTTTGCCCTGCGTAGCGTTCCGGGCAGCGGGTAGAACCAGGCAGAGAATTCCCGGCTAGCAGCTTCCCTGTGGCGGGGAAGTGCAAACGTACACGTTTTCGGCCGAAAACGCGTTTTCCGGCGAAAACGCACACCACGGCTCTTTCTGAGAAAAAGCAAGCACGGAGGACGAGAACCGCTTTTGCCCTGCGTAGCGTTCCGGGCAGCGGGTAGAACCAGGCAGAGAATTCCCGGCTAGCAGCTTCCCTGTGGCGGGGAAGTGCAAACGTACACGTTTTCGGCCGAAAACGCGTTTTCCGGCGAAAACGCACACCACGGCTCTTTCTGAGAAAAAGCAAGCACGGAGGACGAGAACCGCTTTTGCCCTGCGTAGCGTTCCGGGCAGCGGGTAGAACCAGGCAGAGAATTCCCGGCTAGCAGCTTCCCTGTGGCGGGGAAGTGCAAACGTACACGTTTTCGGCCGAAAACGCGTTTTCCGGCGAAAACGCACACCACGGCTCTTTCTGAGAAAAAGCAAGCACGGAGGACGAGAACCGCTTTTGCCCTGCGTAGCGTTCCGGGCAGCGGGTAGAACCAGGCAGAGAATTCCCGGCTAGCAGCTTCCCTGTGGCGGGGAAGTGCAAACGTACACGTTTTCGGCCGAAAACGCGTTTTCCGGCGAAAACGCACACCACGGCTCTTTCTGAGAAAAAGCAAGCACGGAGGACGAGAACCGCTTTTGCCCTGCGTAGCGTTCCGGGCAGCGGGTAGAACCAGGCAGAGAATTCCCGGCTAGCAGCTTCCCTGTGGCGGGGAAGTGCAAACGTACACGTTTTCGGCCGAAAACGCGTTTTCCGGCGAAAACGCACACCACGGCTCTTTCTGAGAAAAAGCAAGCACGGAGGACGAGAACCGCTTTTGCCCTGCGTAGCGTTCCGGGCAGCGGGTAGAACCAGGCAGAGAATTCCCGGCTAGCAGCTTCCCTGTGGCGGGGAAGTGCAAACGTACACGTTTTCGGCCGAAAACGCGTTTTCCGGCGAAAACGCACACCACGGCTCTTTCTGAGAAAAAGCAAGCACGGAGGACGAGAACCGCTTTTGCCCTGCGTAGCGTTCCGGGCAGCGGGTAGAACCAGGCAGAGAATTCCCGGCTAGCAGCTTCCCTGTGGCGGGGAAGTGCAAACGTACACGTTTTCGGCCGAAAACGCGTTTTCCGGCGAAAACGCACACCACGGCTCTTTCTGAGAAAAAGCAAGCACGGAGGACGAGAACCGCTTTTGCCCTGCGTAGCGTTCCGGGCAGCGGGTAGAACCAGGCAGAGAATTCCCGGCTAGCAGCTTCCCTGTGGCGGGGAAGTGCAAACGTACACGTTTTCGGCCGAAAACGCGTTTTCCGGCGAAAACGCACACCACGGCTCTTTCTGAGAAAAAGCAAGCACGGAGGACGAGAACCGCTTTTGCCCTGCGTAGCGTTCCGGGCAGCGGGTAGAACCAGGCAGAGAATTCCCGGCTAGCAGCTTCCCTGTGGCGGGGAAGTGCAAACGTACACGTTTTCGGCCGAAAACGCGTTTTCCGGCGAAAACGCACACCACGGCTCTTTCTGAGAAAAAGCAAGCACGGAGGACGAGAACCGCTTTTGCCCTGCGTAGCGTTCCGGGCAGCGGGTAGAACCAGGCAGAGAATTCCCGGCTAGCAGCTTCCCTGTGGCGGGGAAGTGCAAACGTACACGTTTTCGGCCGAAAACGCGTTTTCCGGCGAAAACGCACACCACGGCTCTTTCTGAGAAAAAGCAAGCACGGAGGACGAGAACCGCTTTTGCCCTGCGTAGCGTTCCGGGCAGCGGGTAGAACCAGGCAGAGAATTCCCGGCTAGCAGCTTCCCTGTGGCGGGGAAGTGCAAACGTACACGTTTTCGGCCGAAAACGCGTTTTCCGGCGAAAACGCACACCACGGCTCTTTCTGAGAAAAAGCAAGCACGGAGGACGAGAACCGCTTTTGCCCTGCGTAGCGTTCCGGGCAGCGGGTAGAACCAGGCAGAGAATTCCCGGCTAGCAGCTTCCCTGTGGCGGGGAAGTGCAAACGTACACGTTTTCGGCCGAAAACGCGTTTTCCGGCGAAAACGCACACCACGGCTCTTTCTGAGAAAAAGCAAGCACGGAGGACGAGAACCGCTTTTGCCCTGCGTAGCGTTCCGGGCAGCGGGTAGAACCAGGCAGAGAATTCCCGGCTAGCAGCTTCCCTGTGGCGGGGAAGTGCAAACGTACACGTTTTCGGCCGAAAACGCGTTTTCCGGCGAAAACGCACACCACGGCTCTTTCTGAGAAAAAGCAAGCACGGAGGACGAGAACCGCTTTTGCCCTGCGTAGCGTTCCGGGCAGCGGGTAGAACCAGGCAGAGAATTCCCGGCTAGCAGCTTCCCTGTGGCGGGGAAGTGCAAACGTACACGTTTTCGGCCGAAAACGCGTTTTCCGGCGAAAACGCACACCACGGCTCTTTCTGAGAAAAAGCAAGCACGGAGGACGAGAACCGCTTTTGCCCTGCGTAGCGTTCCGGGCAGCGGGTAGAACCAGGCAGAGAATTCCCGGCTAGCAGCTTCCCTGTGGCGGGGAAGTGCAAACGTACACGTTTTCGGCCGAAAACGCGTTTTCCGGCGAAAACGCACACCACGGCTCTTTCTGAGAAAAAGCAAGCACGGAGGACGAGAACCGCTTTTGCCCTGCGTAGCGTTCCGGGCAGCGGGTAGAACCAGGCAGAGAATTCCCGGCTAGCAGCTTCCCTGTGGCGGGGAAGTGCAAACGTACACGTTTTCGGCCGAAAACGCGTTTTCCGGCGAAAACGCACACCACGGCTCTTTCTGAGAAAAAGCAAGCACGGAGGACGAGAACCGCTTTTGCCCTGCGTAGCGTTCCGGGCAGCGGGTAGAACCAGGCAGAGAATTCCCGGCTAGCAGCTTCCCTGTGGCGGGGAAGTGCAAACGTACACGTTTTCGGCCGAAAACGCGTTTTCCGGCGAAAACGCACACCACGGCTCTTTCTGAGAAAAAGCAAGCACGGAGGACGAGAACCGCTTTTGCCCTGCGTAGCGTTCCGGGCAGCGGGTAGAACCAGGCAGAGAATTCCCGGCTAGCAGCTTCCCTGTGGCGGGGAAGTGCAAACGTACACGTTTTCGGCCGAAAACGCGTTTTCCGGCGAAAACGCACACCACGGCTCTTTCTGAGAAAAAGCAAGCACGGAGGACGAGAACCGCTTTTGCCCTGCGTAGCGTTCCGGGCAGCGGGTAGAACCAGGCAGAGAATTCCCGGCTAGCAGCTTCCCTGTGGCGGGGAAGTGCAAACGTACACGTTTTCGGCCGAAAACGCGTTTTCCGGCGAAAACGCACACCACGGCTCTTTCTGAGAAAAAGCAAGCACGGAGGACGAGAACCGCTTTTGCCCTGCGTAGCGTTCCGGGCAGCGGGTAGAACCAGGCAGAGAATTCCCGGCTAGCAGCTTCCCTGTGGCGGGGAAGTGCAAACGTACACGTTTTCGGCCGAAAACGCGTTTTCCGGCGAAAACGCACACCACGGCTCTTTCTGAGAAAAAGCAAGCACGGAGGACGAGAACCGCTTTTGCCCTGCGTAGCGTTCCGGGCAGCGGGTAGAACCAGGCAGAGAATTCCCGGCTAGCAGCTTCCCTGTGGCGGGGAAGTGCAAACGTACACGTTTTCGGCCGAAAACGCGTTTTCCGGCGAAAACGCACACCACGGCTCTTTCTGAGAAAAAGCAAGCACGGAGGACGAGAACCGCTTTTGCCCTGCGTAGCGTTCCGGGCAGCGGGTAGAACCAGGCAGAGAATTCCCGGCTAGCAGCTTCCCTGTGGCGGGGAAGTGCAAACGTACACGTTTTCGGCCGAAAACGCGTTTTCCGGCGAAAACGCACACCACGGCTCTTTCTGAGAAAAAGCAAGCACGGAGGACGAGAACCGCTTTTGCCCTGCGTAGCGTTCCGGGCAGCGGGTAGAACCAGGCAGAGAATTCCCGGCTAGCAGCTTCCCTGTGGCGGGGAAGTGCAAACGTACACGTTTTCGGCCGAAAACGCGTTTTCCGGCGAAAACGCACACCACGGCTCTTTCTGAGAAAAAGCAAGCACGGAGGACGAGAACCGCTTTTGCCCTGCGTAGCGTTCCGGGCAGCGGGTAGAACCAGGCAGAGAATTCCCGGCTAGCAGCTTCCCTGTGGCGGGGAAGTGCAAACGTACACGTTTTCGGCCGAAAACGCGTTTTCCGGCGAAAACGCACACCACGGCTCTTTCTGAGAAAAAGCAAGCACGGAGGACGAGAACCGCTTTTGCCCTGCGTAGCGTTCCGGGCAGCGGGTAGAACCAGGCAGAGAATTCCCGGCTAGCAGCTTCCCTGTGGCGGGGAAGTGCAAACGTACACGTTTTCGGCCGAAAACGCGTTTTCCGGCGAAAACGCACACCACGGCTCTTTCTGAGAAAAAGCAAGCACGGAGGACGAGAACCGCTTTTGCCCTGCGTAGCGTTCCGGGCAGCGGGTAGAACCAGGCAGAGAATTCCCGGCTAGCAGCTTCCCTGTGGCGGGGAAGTGCAAACGTACACGTTTTCGGCCGAAAACGCGTTTTCCGGCGAAAACGCACACCACGGCTCTTTCTGAGAAAAAGCAAGCACGGAGGACGAGAACCGCTTTTGCCCTGCGTAGCGTTCCGGGCAGCGGGTAGAACCAGGCAGAGAATTCCCGGCTAGCAGCTTCCCTGTGGCGGGGAAGTGCAAACGTACACGTTTTCGGCCGAAAACGCGTTTTCCGGCGAAAACGCACACCACGGCTCTTTCTGAGAAAAAGCAAGCACGGAGGACGAGAACCGCTTTTGCCCTGCGTAGCGTTCCGGGCAGCGGGTAGAACCAGGCAGAGAATTCCCGGCTAGCAGCTTCCCTGTGGCGGGGAAGTGCAAACGTACACGTTTTCGGCCGAAAACGCGTTTTCCGGCGAAAACGCACACCACGGCTCTTTCTGAGAAAAAGCAAGCACGGAGGACGAGAACCGCTTTTGCCCTGCGTAGCGTTCCGGGCAGCGGGTAGAACCAGGCAGAGAATTCCCGGCTAGCAGCTTCCCTGTGGCGGGGAAGTGCAAACGTACACGTTTTCGGCCGAAAACGCGTTTTCCGGCGAAAACGCACACCACGGCTCTTTCTGAGAAAAAGCAAGCACGGAGGACGAGAACCGCTTTTGCCCTGCGTAGCGTTCCGGGCAGCGGGTAGAACCAGGCAGAGAATTCCCGGCTAGCAGCTTCCCTGTGGCGGGGAAGTGCAAACGTACACGTTTTCGGCCGAAAACGCGTTTTCCGGCGAAAACGCACACCACGGCTCTTTCTGAGAAAAAGCAAGCACGGAGGACGAGAACCGCTTTTGCCCTGCGTAGCGTTCCGGGCAGCGGGTAGAACCAGGCAGAGAATTCCCGGCTAGCAGCTTCCCTGTGGCGGGGAAGTGCAAACGTACACGTTTTCGGCCGAAAACGCGTTTTCCGGCGAAAACGCACACCACGGCTCTTTCTGAGAAAAAGCAAGCACGGAGGACGAGAACCGCTTTTGCCCTGCGTAGCGTTCCGGGCAGCGGGTAGAACCAGGCAGAGAATTCCCGGCTAGCAGCTTCCCTGTGGCGGGGAAGTGCAAACGTACACGTTTTCGGCCGAAAACGCGTTTTCCGGCGAAAACGCACACCACGGCTCTTTCTGAGAAAAAGCAAGCACGGAGGACGAGAACCGCTTTTGCCCTGCGTAGCGTTCCGGGCAGCGGGTAGAACCAGGCAGAGAATTCCCGGCTAGCAGCTTCCCTGTGGCGGGGAAGTGCAAACGTACACGTTTTCGGCCGAAAACGCGTTTTCCGGCGAAAACGCACACCACGGCTCTTTCTGAGAAAAAGCAAGCACGGAGGACGAGAACCGCTTTTGCCCTGCGTAGCGTTCCGGGCAGCGGGTAGAACCAGGCAGAGAATTCCCGGCTAGCAGCTTCCCTGTGGCGGGGAAGTGCAAACGTACACGTTTTCGGCCGAAAACGCGTTTTCCGGCGAAAACGCACACCACGGCTCTTTCTGAGAAAAAGCAAGCACGGAGGACGAGAACCGCTTTTGCCCTGCGTAGCGTTCCGGGCAGCGGGTAGAACCAGGCAGAGAATTCCCGGCTAGCAGCTTCCCTGTGGCGGGGAAGTGCAAACGTACACGTTTTCGGCCGAAAACGCGTTTTCCGGCGAAAACGCACACCACGGCTCTTTCTGAGAAAAAGCAAGCACGGAGGACGAGAACCGCTTTTGCCCTGCGTAGCGTTCCGGGCAGCGGGTAGAACCAGGCAGAGAATTCCCGGCTAGCAGCTTCCCTGTGGCGGGGAAGTGCAAACGTACACGTTTTCGGCCGAAAACGCGTTTTCCGGCGAAAACGCACACCACGGCTCTTTCTGAGAAAAAGCAAGCACGGAGGACGAGAACCGCTTTTGCCCTGCGTAGCGTTCCGGGCAGCGGGTAGAACCAGGCAGAGAATTCCCGGCTAGCAGCTTCCCTGTGGCGGGGAAGTGCAAACGTACACGTTTTCGGCCGAAAACGCGTTTTCCGGCGAAAACGCACACCACGGCTCTTTCTGAGAAAAAGCAAGCACGGAGGACGAGAACCGCTTTTGCCCTGCGTAGCGTTCCGGGCAGCGGGTAGAACCAGGCAGAGAATTCCCGGCTAGCAGCTTCCCTGTGGCGGGGAAGTGCAAACGTACACGTTTTCGGCCGAAAACGCGTTTTCCGGCGAAAACGCACACCACGGCTCTTTCTGAGAAAAAGCAAGCACGGAGGACGAGAACCGCTTTTGCCCTGCGTAGCGTTCCGGGCAGCGGGTAGAACCAGGCAGAGAATTCCCGGCTAGCAGCTTCCCTGTGGCGGGGAAGTGCAAACGTACACGTTTTCGGCCGAAAACGCGTTTTCCGGCGAAAACGCACACCACGGCTCTTTCTGAGAAAAAGCAAGCACGGAGGACGAGAACCGCTTTTGCCCTGCGTAGCGTTCCGGGCAGCGGGTAGAACCAGGCAGAGAATTCCCGGCTAGCAGCTTCCCTGTGGCGGGGAAGTGCAAACGTACACGTTTTCGGCCGAAAACGCGTTTTCCGGCGAAAACGCACACCACGGCTCTTTCTGAGAAAAAGCAAGCACGGAGGACGAGAACCGCTTTTGCCCTGCGTAGCGTTCCGGGCAGCGGGTAGAACCAGGCAGAGAATTCCCGGCTAGCAGCTTCCCTGTGGCGGGGAAGTGCAAACGTACACGTTTTCGGCCGAAAACGCGTTTTCCGGCGAAAACGCATACCACGGCTCTTTCTGAGAAAAAGCAAGCACGGAGGACGAGAACCGCTTTTGCCCTGCGTAGCGTTCCGGGCAGCGGGTAGAACCAGGCAGAGAATTCCCGGCTAGCAGCTTCCCTGTGGCGGGGAAGTGCAAACGTACACGTTTTCGGCCGAAAACGCGTTTTCCGGCGAAAACGCACACCACGGCTCTTTCTGAGAAAAAGCAAGCACGGAGGACGAGAACCGCTTTTGCCCTGCGTAGCGTTCCGGGCAGCGGGTAGAACCAGGCAGAGAATTCCCGGCTAGCAGCTTCCCTGTGGCGGGGAAGTGCAAACGTACACGTTTTCGGCCGAAAACGCGTTTTCCGGCGAAAACGCACACCACGGCTCTTTCTGAGAAAAAGCAAGCACGGAGGACGAGAACCGCTTTTGCCCTGCGTAGCGTTCCGGGCAGCGGGTAGAACCAGGCAGAGAATTCCCGGCTAGCAGCTTCCCTGTGGCGGGGAAGTGCAAACGTACACGTTTTCGGCCGAAAACGCGTTTTCCGGCGAAAACGCACACCACGGCTCTTTCTGAGAAAAAGCAAGCACGGAGGACGAGAACCGCTTTTGCCCTGCGTAGCGTTCCGGGCAGCGGGTAGAACCAGGCAGAGAATTCCCGGCTAGCAGCTTCCCTGTGGCGGGGAAGTGCAAACGTACACGTTTTCGGCCGAAAACGCGTTTTCCGGCGAAAACGCACACCACGGCTCTTTCTGAGAAAAAGCAAGCACGGAGGACGAGAACCGCTTTTGCCCTGCGTAGCGTTCCGGGCAGCGGGTAGAACCAGGCAGAGAATTCCCGGCTAGCAGCTTCCCTGTGGCGGGGAAGTGCAAACGTACACGTTTTCGGCCGAAAACGCGTTTTCCGGCGAAAACGCACACCACGGCTCTTTCTGAGAAAAAGCAAGCACGGAGGACGAGAACCGCTTTTGCCCTGCGTAGCGTTCCGGGCAGCGGGTAGAACCAGGCAGAGAATTCCCGGCTAGCAGCTTCCCTGTGGCGGGGAAGTGCAAACGTACACGTTTTCGGCCGAAAACGCGTTTTCCGGCGAAAACGCACACCACGGCTCTTTCTGAGAAAAAGCAAGCACGGAGGACGAGAACCGCTTTTGCCCTGCGTAGCGTTCCGGGCAGCGGGTAGAACCAGGCAGAGAATTCCCGGCTAGCAGCTTCCCTGTGGCGGGGAAGTGCAAACGTACACGTTTTCGGCCGAAAACGCGTTTTCCGGCGAAAACGCACACCACGGCTCTTTCTGAGAAAAAGCAAGCACGGAGGACGAGAACCGCTTTTGCCCTGCGTAGCGTTCCGGGCAGCGGGTAGAACCAGGCAGAGAATTCCCGGCTAGCAGCTTCCCTGTGGCGGGGAAGTGCAAACGTACACGTTTTCGGCCGAAAACGCGTTTTCCGGCGAAAACGCACACCACGGCTCTTTCTGAGAAAAAGCAAGCACGGAGGACGAGAACCGCTTTTGCCCTGCGTAGCGTTCCGGGCAGCGGGTAGAACCAGGCAGAGAATTCCCGGCTAGCAGCTTCCCTGTGGCGGGGAAGTGCAAACGTACACGTTTTCGGCCGAAAACGCGTTTTCCGGCGAAAACGCACACCACGGCTCTTTCTGAGAAAAAGCAAGCACGGAGGACGAGAACCGCTTTTGCCCTGCGTAGCGTTCCGGGCAGCGGGTAGAACCAGGCAGAGAATTCCCGGCTAGCAGCTTCCCTGTGGCGGGGAAGTGCAAACGTACACGTTTTCGGCCGAAAACGCGTTTTCCGGCGAAAACGCACACCACGGCTCTTTCTGAGAAAAAGCAAGCACGGAGGACGAGAACCGCTTTTGCCCTGCGTAGCGTTCCGGGCAGCGGGTAGAACCAGGCAGAGAATTCCCGGCTAGCAGCTTCCCTGTGGCGGGGAAGTGCAAACGTACACGTTTTCGGCCGAAAACGCGTTTTCCGGCGAAAACGCACACCACGGCTCTTTCTGAGAAAAAGCAAGCACGGAGGACGAGAACCGCTTTTGCCCTGCGTAGCGTTCCGGGCAGCGGGTAGAACCAGGCAGAGAATTCCCGGCTAGCAGCTTCCCTGTGGCGGGGAAGTGCAAACGTACACGTTTTCGGCCGAAAACGCGTTTTCCGGCGAAAACGCACACCACGGCTCTTTCTGAGAAAAAGCAAGCACGGAGGACGAGAACCGCTTTTGCCCTGCGTAGCGTTCCGGGCAGCGGGTAGAACCAGGCAGAGAATTCCCGGCTAGCAGCTTCCCTGTGGCGGGGAAGTGCAAACGTACACGTGTTCGGCCGAAAACGCGTTTTCCGGCGAAAACGCACACCACGGCTCTTTCTGAGAAAAAGCAAGCACGGAGGACGAGAACCGCTTTTGCCCTGCGTAGCGTTCCGGGCAGCGGGTAGAACCAGGCAGAGAATTCCCGGCTAGCAGCTTCCCTGTGGCGGGGAAGTGCAAACGTACACGTTTTCGGCCGAAAACGCGTTTTCCGGCGAAAACGCACACCACGGCTCTTTCTGAGAAAAAGCAAGCACGGAGGACGAGAACCGCTTTTGCCCTGCGTAGCGTTCCGGGCAGCGGGTAGAACCAGGCAGAGAATTCCCGGCTAGCAGCTTCCCTGTGGCGGGGAAGTGCAAACGTACACGTTTTCGGCCGAAAACGCGTTTTCCGGCGAAAACGCACACCACGGCTCTTTCTGAGAAAAAGCAAGCACGGAGGACGAGAACCGCTTTTGCCCTGCGTAGCGTTCCGGGCAGCGGGTAGAACCAGGCAGAGAATTCCCGGCTAGCAGCTTCCCTGTGGCGGGGAAGTGCAAACGTACACGTTTTCGGCCGAAAACGCGTTTTCCGGCGAAAACGCACACCACGGCTCTTTCTGAGAAAAAGCAAGCACGGAGGACGAGAACCGCTTTTGCCCTGCGTAGCGTTCCGGGCAGCGGGTAGAACCAGGCAGAGAATTCCCGGCTAGCAGCTTCCCTGTGGCGGGGAAGTGCAAACGTACACGTTTTCGGCCGAAAACGCGTTTTCCGGCGAAAACGCACACCACGGCTCTTTCTGAGAAAAAGCAAGCACGGAGGACGAGAACCGCTTTTGCCCTGCGTAGCGTTCCGGGCAGCGGGTAGAACCAGGCAGAGAATTCCCGGCTAGCAGCTTCCCTGTGGCGGGGAAGTGCAAACGTACACGTTTTCGGCCGAAAACGCGTTTTCCGGCGAAAACGCACACCACGGCTCTTTCTGAGAAAAAGCAAGCACGGAGGACGAGAACCGCTTTTGCCCTGCGTAGCGTTCCGGGCAGCGGGTAGAACCAGGCAGAGAATTCCCGGCTAGCAGCTTCCCTGTGGCGGGGAAGTGCAAACGTACACGTTTTCGGCCGAAAACGCGTTTTCCGGCGAAAACGCACACCACGGCTCTTTCTGAGAAAAAGCAAGCACGGAGGACGAGAACCGCTTTTGCCCTGCGTAGCGTTCCGGGCAGCGGGTAGAACCAGGCAGAGAATTCCCGGCTAGCAGCTTCCCTGTGGCGGGGAAGTGCAAACGTACACGTTTTCGGCCGAAAACGCGTTTTCCGGCGAAAACGCACACCACGGCTCTTTCTGAGAAAAAGCAAGCACGGAGGACGAGAACCGCTTTTGCCCTGCGTAGCGTTCCGGGCAGCGGGTAGAACCAGGCAGAGAATTCCCGGCTAGCAGCTTCCCTGTGGCGGGGAAGTGCAAACGTACACGTTTTCGGCCGAAAACGCGTTTTCCGGCGAAAACGCACACCACGGCTCTTTCTGAGAAAAAGCAAGCACGGAGGACGAGAACCGCTTTTGCCCTGCGTAGCGTTCCGGGCAGCGGGTAGAACCAGGCAGAGAATTCCCGGCTAGCAGCTTCCCTGTGGCGGGGAAGTGCAAACGTACACGTTTTCGGCCGAAAACGCGTTTTCCGGCGAAAACGCACACCACGGCTCTTTCTGAGAAAAAGCAAGCACGGAGGACGAGAACCGCTTTTGCCCTGCGTAGCGTTCCGGGCAGCGGGTAGAACCAGGCAGAGAATTCCCGGCTAGCAGCTTCCCTGTGGCGGGGAAGTGCAAACGTACACGTTTTCGGCCGAAAACGCGTTTTCCGGCGAAAACGCACACCACGGCTCTTTCTGAGAAAAAGCAAGCACGGAGGACGAGAACCGCTTTTGCCCTGCGTAGCGTTCCGGGCAGCGGGTAGAACCAGGCAGAGAATTCCCGGCTAGCAGCTTCCCTGTGGCGGGGAAGTGCAAACGTACACGTTTTCGGCCGAAAACGCGTTTTCCGGCGAAAACGCACACCACGGCTCTTTCTGAGAAAAAGCAAGCACGGAGGACGAGAACCGCTTTTGCCCTGCGTAGCGTTCCGGGCAGCGGGTAGAACCAGGCAGAGAATTCCCGGCTAGCAGCTTCCCTGTGGCGGGGAAGTGCAAACGTACACGTTTTCGGCCGAAAACGCGTTTTCCGGCGAAAACGCACACCACGGCTCTTTCTGAGAAAAAGCAAGCACGGAGGACGAGAACCGCTTTTGCCCTGCGTAGCGTTCCGGGCAGCGGGTAGAACCAGGCAGAGAATTCCCGGCTAGCAGCTTCCCTGTGGCGGGGAAGTGCAAACGTACACGTTTTCGGCCGAAAACGCGTTTTCCGGCGAAAACGCACACCACGGCTCTTTCTGAGAAAAAGCAAGCACGGAGGACGAGAACCGCTTTTGCCCTGCGTAGCGTTCCGGGCAGCGGGTAGAACCAGGCAGAGAATTCCCGGCTAGCAGCTTCCCTGTGGCGGGGAAGTGCAAACGTACACGTTTTCGGCCGAAAACGCGTTTTCCGGCGAAAACGCACACCACGGCTCTTTCTGAGAAAAAGCAAGCACGGAGGACGAGAACCGCTTTTGCCCTGCGTAGCGTTCCGGGCAGCGGGTAGAACCAGGCAGAGAATTCCCGGCTAGCAGCTTCCCTGTGGCGGGGAAGTGCAAACGTACACGTTTTCGGCCGAAAACGCGTTTTCCGGCGAAAACGCACACCACGGCTCTTTCTGAGAAAAAGCAAGCACGGAGGACGAGAACCGCTTTTGCCCTGCGTAGCGTTCCGGGCAGCGGGTAGAACCAGGCAGAGAATTCCCGGCTAGCAGCTTCCCTGTGGCGGGGAAGTGCAAACGTACACGTTTTCGGCCGAAAACGCGTTTTCCGGCGAAAACGCACACCACGGCTCTTTCTGAGAAAAAGCAAGCACGGAGGACGAGAACCGCTTTTGCCCTGCGTAGCGTTCCGGGCAGCGGGTAGAACCAGGCAGAGAATTCCCGGCTAGCAGCTTCCCTGTGGCGGGGAAGTGCAAACGTACACGTTTTCGGCCGAAAACGCGTTTTCCGGCGAAAACGCACACCACGGCTCTTTCTGAGAAAAAGCAAGCACGGAGGACGAGAACCGCTTTTGCCCTGCGTAGCGTTCCGGGCAGCGGGTAGAACCAGGCAGAGAATTCCCGGCTAGCAGCTTCCCTGTGGCGGGGAAGTGCAAACGTACACGTTTTCGGCCGAAAACGCGTTTTCCGGCGAAAACGCACACCACGGCTCTTTCTGAGAAAAAGCAAGCACGGAGGACGAGAACCGCTTTTGCCCTGCGTAGCGTTCCGGGCAGCGGGTAGAACCAGGCAGAGAATTCCCGGCTAGCAGCTTCCCTGTGGCGGGGAAGTGCAAACGTACACGTTTTCGGCCGAAAACGCGTTTTCCGGCGAAAACGCACACCACGGCTCTTTCTGAGAAAAAGCAAGCACGGAGGACGAGAACCGCTTTTGCCCTGCGTAGCGTTCCGGGCAGCGGGTAGAACCAGGCAGAGAATTCCCGGCTAGCAGCTTCCCTGTGGCGGGGAAGTGCAAACGTACACGTTTTCGGCCGAAAACGCGTTTTCCGGCGAAAACGCACACCACGGCTCTTTCTGAGAAAAAGCAAGCACGGAGGACGAGAACCGCTTTTGCCCTGCGTAGCGTTCCGGGCAGCGGGTAGAACCAGGCAGAGAATTCCCGGCTAGCAGCTTCCCTGTGGCGGGGAAGTGCAAACGTACACGTTTTCGGCCGAAAACGCGTTTTCCGGCGAAAACGCACACCACGGCTCTTTCTGAGAAAAAGCAAGCACGGAGGACGAGAACCGCTTTTGCCCTGCGTAGCGTTCCGGGCAGCGGGTAGAACCAGGCAGAGAATTCCCGGCTAGCAGCTTCCCTGTGGCGGGGAAGTGCAAACGTACACGTTTTCGGCCGAAAACGCGTTTTCCGGCGAAAACGCACACCACGGCTCTTTCTGAGAAAAAGCAAGCACGGAGGACGAGAACCGCTTTTGCCCTGCGTAGCGTTCCGGGCAGCGGGTAGAACCAGGCAGAGAATTCCCGGCTAGCAGCTTCCCTGTGGCGGGGAAGTGCAAACGTACACGTTTTCGGCCGAAAACGCGTTTTCCGGCGAAAACGCACACCACGGCTCTTTCTGAGAAAAAGCAAGCACGGAGGACGAGAACCGCTTTTGCCCTGCGTAGCGTTCCGGGCAGCGGGTAGAACCAGGCAGAGAATTCCCGGCTAGCAGCTTCCCTGTGGCGGGGAAGTGCAAACGTACACGTTTTCGGCCGAAAACGCGTTTTCCGGCGAAAACGCACACCACGGCTCTTTCTGAGAAAAAGCAAGCACGGAGGACGAGAACCGCTTTTGCCCTGCGTAGCGTTCCGGGCAGCGGGTAGAACCAGGCAGAGAATTCCCGGCTAGCAGCTTCCCTGTGGCGGGGAAGTGCAAACGTACACGTTTTCGGCCGAAAACGCGTTTTCCGGCGAAAACGCACACCACGGCTCTTTCTGAGAAAAAGCAAGCACGGAGGACGAGAACCGCTTTTGCCCTGCGTAGCGTTCCGGGCAGCGGGTAGAACCAGGCAGAGAATTCCCGGCTAGCAGCTTCCCTGTGGCGGGGAAGTGCAAACGTACACGTTTTCGGCCGAAAACGCGTTTTCCGGCGAAAACGCACACCACGGCTCTTTCTGAGAAAAAGCAAGCACGGAGGACGAGAACCGCTTTTGCCCTGCGTAGCGTTCCGGGCAGCGGGTAGAACCAGGCAGAGAATTCCCGGCTAGCAGCTTCCCTGTGGCGGGGAAGTGCAAACGTACACGTTTTCGGCCGAAAACGCGTTTTCCGGCGAAAACGCACACCACGGCTCTTTCTGAGAAAAAGCAAGCACGGAGGACGAGAACCGCTTTTGCCCTGCGTAGCGTTCCGGGCAGCGGGTAGAACCAGGCAGAGAATTCCCGGCTAGCAGCTTCCCTGTGGCGGGGAAGTGCAAACGTACACGTTTTCGGCCGAAAACGCGTTTTCCGGCGAAAACGCACACCACGGCTCTTTCTGAGAAAAAGCAAGCACGGAGGACGAGAACCGCTTTTGCCCTGCGTAGCGTTCCGGGCAGCGGGTAGAACCAGGCAGAGAATTCCCGGCTAGCAGCTTCCCTGTGGCGGGGAAGTGCAAACGTACACGTTTTCGGCCGAAAACGCGTTTTCCGGCGAAAACGCACACCACGGCTCTTTCTGAGAAAAAGCAAGCACGGAGGACGAGAACCGCTTTTGCCCTGCGTAGCGTTCCGGGCAGCGGGTAGAACCAGGCAGAGAATTCCCGGCTAGCAGCTTCCCTGTGGCGGGGAAGTGCAAACGTACACGTTTTCGGCCGAAAACGCGTTTTCCGGCGAAAACGCACACCACGGCTCTTTCTGAGAAAAAGCAAGCACGGAGGACGAGAACCGCTTTTGCCCTGCGTAGCGTTCCGGGCAGCGGGTAGAACCAGGCAGAGAATTCCCGGCTAGCAGCTTCCCTGTGGCGGGGAAGTGCAAACGTACACGTTTTCGGCCGAAAACGCGTTTTCCGGCGAAAACGCACACCACGGCTCTTTCTGAGAAAAAGCAAGCACGGAGGACGAGAACCGCTTTTGCCCTGCGTAGCGTTCCGGGCAGCGGGTAGAACCAGGCAGAGAATTCCCGGCTAGCAGCTTCCCTGTGGCGGGGAAGTGCAAACGTACACGTTTTCGGCCGAAAACGCGTTTTCCGGCGAAAACGCACACCACGGCTCTTTCTGAGAAAAAGCAAGCACGGAGGACGAGAACCGCTTTTGCCCTGCGTAGCGTTCCGGGCAGCGGGTAGAACCAGGCAGAGAATTCCCGGCTAGCAGCTTCCCTGTGGCGGGGAAGTGCAAACGTACACGTTTTCGGCCGAAAACGCGTTTTCCGGCGAAAACGCACACCACGGCTCTTTCTGAGAAAAAGCAAGCACGGAGGACGAGAACCGCTTTTGCCCTGCGTAGCGTTCCGGGCAGCGGGTAGAACCAGGCAGAGAATTCCCGGCTAGCAGCTTCCCTGTGGCGGGGAAGTGCAAACGTACACGTTTTCGGCCGAAAACGCGTTTTCCGGCGAAAACGCACACCACGGCTCTTTCTGAGAAAAAGCAAGCACGGAGGACGAGAACCGCTTTTGCCCTGCGTAGCGTTCCGGGCAGCGGGTAGAACCAGGCAGAGAATTCCCGGCTAGCAGCTTCCCTGTGGCGGGGAAGTGCAAACGTACACGTTTTCGGCCGAAAACGCGTTTTCCGGCGAAAACGCACACCACGGCTCTTTCTGAGAAAAAGCAAGCACGGAGGACGAGAACCGCTTTTGCCCTGCGTAGCGTTCCGGGCAGCGGGTAGAACCAGGCAGAGAATTCCCGGCTAGCAGCTTCCCTGTGGCGGGGAAGTGCAAACGTACACGTTTTCGGCCGAAAACGCGTTTTCCGGCGAAAACGCACACCACGGCTCTTTCTGAGAAAAAGCAAGCACGGAGGACGAGAACCGCTTTTGCCCTGCGTAGCGTTCCGGGCAGCGGGTAGAACCAGGCAGAGAATTCCCGGCTAGCAGCTTCCCTGTGGCGGGGAAGTGCAAACGTACACGTTTTCGGCCGAAAACGCGTTTTCCGGCGAAAACGCACACCACGGCTCTTTCTGAGAAAAAGCAAGCACGGAGGACGAGAACCGCTTTTGCCCTGCGTAGCGTTCCGGGCAGCGGGTAGAACCAGGCAGAGAATTCCCGGCTAGCAGCTTCCCTGTGGCGGGGAAGTGCAAACGTACACGTTTTCGGCCGAAAACGCGTTTTCCGGCGAAAACGCACACCACGGCTCTTTCTGAGAAAAAGCAAGCACGGAGGACGAGAACCGCTTTTGCCCTGCGTAGCGTTCCGGGCAGCGGGTAGAACCAGGCAGAGAATTCCCGGCTAGCAGCTTCCCTGTGGCGGGGAAGTGCAAACGTACACGTTTTCGGCCGAAAACGCGTTTTCCGGCGAAAACGCACACCACGGCTCTTTCTGAGAAAAAGCAAGCACGGAGGACGAGAACCGCTTTTGCCCTGCGTAGCGTTCCGGGCAGCGGGTAGAACCAGGCAGAGAATTCCCGGCTAGCAGCTTCCCTGTGGCGGGGAAGTGCAAACGTACACGTTTTCGGCCGAAAACGCGTTTTCCGGCGAAAACGCACACCACGGCTCTTTCTGAGAAAAAGCAAGCACGGAGGACGAGAACCGCTTTTGCCCTGCGTAGCGTTCCGGGCAGCGGGTAGAACCAGGCAGAGAATTCTCTCCTCAGCTTCCCTGTGGCGGGGAAGTGCAAACGTACACGTTTTCGGCCGAAAACGCGTTTTCCGGCGAAAACGCACACCACGGCTCTTTCTGAGAAAAAGCAAGCACGGAGGACGAGAACCGCTTTTGCCCTGCGTAGCGTTCCGGGCAGCGGGTAGAACCAGGCAGAGAATTCTCCCGGCTAGCAGCTTCCCTGTGGCGGGGAAGTGGCAAACGTACACGTTTTCGGCCGAAAACGCGTTTTCCGGCGAAAACGCACACCACGGCTCTTTCTGAGAAAAAGCAAGCACGGAGGACGAGAACCGCTTTTGCCCTGCGTAGCGTTCCGGGCAGCGGGTAGAACCAGGCAGAGAATTCCCGGCTAGCAGCTTCCCTGTGGCGGGGAAGTGCAAACGTACACGTTTTCGGCCGAAAACGCGTTTTCCGGCGAAAACGCACACCACGGCTCTTTCTGAGAAAAAGCAAGCACGGAGGACGAGAACCGCTTTTGCCCTGCGTAGCGTTCCGGGCAGCGGGTAGAACCAGGCAGAGAATTCCCGGCTAGCAGCTTCCCTGTGGCGGGGAAGTGCAAACGTACACGTTTTCGGCCGAAAACGCGTTTTCCGGCGAAAACGCACACCACGGCTCTTTCTGAGAAAAAGCAAGCACGGAGGACGAGAACCGCTTTTGCCCTGCGTAGCGTTCCGGGCAGCGGGTAGAACCAGGCAGAGAATTCCCGGCTAGCAGCTTCCCTGTGGCGGGGAAGTGCAAACGTACACGTTTTCCGCCGAAAACGCGTTTTCCGGCGAAAACGCACACCACGGCTCTTTCTGAGAAAAAGCAAGCACGGAGGACGAGAACCGCTTTTGACCTGCGTAGCGTTCCGGGCAACGGGTAGAACCAGGCAGAGAATTCCCGGCTAGCAGCTTCCCTGTGGCGGGGAAGTGCAAACGTACACGTTTTCGGCCGAAAACGCGTTTTCCGGCGAAAACGCACACCACGGCTCTTTCTGAGAAAAAGCAAGCACGGAGGACGAGAACCGCTTTTGCCCTGCGTAGCGTTCCGGGCAGCGGGTAGAACCAGGCAGAGAATTCCCGGCTAGCAGCTTCCCTGTGGCGGGGAAGTGCAAACGTACACGTTTTCGGCCGAAAACGCGTTTTCCGGCGAAATCGCACACCACGGCTCTTTCTGAGAAAAAGCAAGCACGGAGGACGAGAACCGCTTTTGCCCTGCGTAGCGTTCCGGGCAGCGGGTAGAACCAGGCAGAGAATTCCCGGCTAGCAGCTTCCCTGTGGCGGGGAAGTGCAAACGTACACGTTTTCGGCCGAAAACGCGTTTTCCGGCGAAAACGCACACCACGGCTCTTTCTGAGAAAAAGCAAGCACGGAGGACGAGAACCGCTTTTGCCCTGCGTAGCGTTCCGGGCAGCGGGTAGAACCAGGCAGAGAATTCCCGGCTAGCAGTTCCCTGTGGCGGGGAAGTGCAAACGTACACGTTTTCGGCCGAAAACGCGTTTTCCGGCGAAAACGCACACCACGGCTCTTTCTGAGAAAAAGCAAGCACGGAGGACGAGAACCGCTTTTGCCCTGCGTAGCGTTCCGGGCAGCGGGTAGAACCAGGCAGAGAATTCCCGGCTAGCAGCTTCCCTGTGGCGGGGAAGTGCAAACGTACACGTTTTCGGCCGAAAACGCGTTTTCCGGCGAAAACGCACACCACGGCTCTTTCTGAGAAAAAGCAAGCACGGAGGACGAGAACCGCTTTTGCCCTGCGTAGCGTTCCGGGCAGCGGGTAGAACCAGGCAGAGAATTCCCGGCTAGCAGCTTCCCTGTGGCGGGGAAGTGCAAACGTACACGTTTTCGGCCGAAAACGCGTTTTCCGGCGAAAACGCACACCACGGCTCTTTCTGAGAAAAAGCAAGCACGGAGGACGAGAACCGCTTTTGCCCTGCGTAGCGTTCCGGGCAGCGGGTAGAACCAGGCAGAGAATTCCCGGCTAGCAGCTTCCCTGTGGCGGGGAAGTGCAAACGTACACGTTTTCGGCCGAAAACGCGTTTTCCGGCGAAAACGCACACCACGGCTCTTTCTGAGAAAAAGCAAGCACGGAGGACGAGAACCGCTTTTGCCCTGCGTAGCGTTCCGGGCAGCGGGTAGAACCAGGCAGAGAATTCCCGGCTAGCAGCTTCCCTGTGGCGGGGAAGTGCAAACGTACACGTTTTCGGCCGAAAACGCGTTTTCCGGCGAAAACGCACACCACGGCTCTTTCTGAGAAAAAGCAAGCACGGAGGACGAGAACCGCTTTTGCCCTGCGTAGCGTTCCGGGCAGCGGGTAGAACCAGGCAGAGAATTCCCGGCTAGCAGCTTCCCTGTGGCGGGGAAGTGCAAACGTACACGTTTTCGGCCGAAAACGCGTTTTCCGGCGAAAACGCACACCACGGCTCTTTCTGAGAAAAAGCAAGCACGGAGGACGAGAACCGCTTTTGCCCTGCGTAGCGTTCCGGGCAGCGGGTAGAACCAGGCAGAGAATTCCCGGCTAGCAGCTTCCCTGTGGCGGGGAAGTGCAAACGTACACGTTTTCGGCCGAAAACGCGTTTTCCGGCGAAAACGCACACCACGGCTCTTTCTGAGAAAAAGCAAGCACGGAGGACGAGAACCGCTTTTGCCCTGCGTAGCGTTCCGGGCAGCGGGTAGAACCAGGCAGAGAATTCCCGGCTAGCAGCTTCCCTGTGGCGGGGAAGTGCAAACGTACACGTTTTCGGCCGAAAACGCGTTTTCCGGCGAAAACGCACACCACGGCTCTTTCTGAGAAAAAGCAAGCACGGAGGACGAGAACCGCTTTTGCCCTGCGTAGCGTTCCGGGCAGCGGGTAGAACCAGGCAGAGAATTCCCGGCTAGCAGCTTCCCTGTGGCGGGGAAGTGCAAACGTACACGCTTCCGGCCGAAAAGGCGTTTTCCGGCGAAAAGGCACACCACGGCTCTTTCTGAGAAAAAGCAAGCACGGAGGACGAGAATCGCTTTTGCCCTGCGTAGCGTTCCGGGCAGCGGGTAGAACCAGGCAGAGAATTCCCGCCTAGCAGCTTCCCTGTGGCGGGGAAGTGCAAACGTACACGCTTTCGGCCGAAAACGCGTTTTCCGGCGAAAACGCACACCACGGCTCTTTCTGAGAAAAAGCAAGCACGGAGGACGAGAACCGCTTTTGCCCTGCGTAGCGTTCCGGGCAGCGGGTAGAACCAGGCAGAGAATTCCCGGCTAGCAGCTTCCCTGTGGCGGGGAAGTGCAAACGTACACGTTTTCGGCCGAAAACGCGTTTTCCGGCGAAAACGCACACCACGGCTCTTTCTGAGAAAAAGCAAGCACGGAGGACGAGAACCGCTTTTGCCCTGCGTAGCGTTCCGGGCAGCGGGTAGAACCAGGCAGAGAATTCCCGGCTAGCAGCTTCCCTGTGGCGGGGAAGTGCAAACGTACACGCTTTCGGCCGAAAACGCGTTTTCGGGCGAAAACGCACACCACGGCTCTTTCTGAGAAAAAGCAAGCACGGAGGACGAGAACCGCTTTTGCCCTGCGTAGCGTTCCGGGCAGCGGGTAGAACCAGGCAGAGAATTCCCGGCTAGCAGCTTCCCTGTGGCGGGGAAGTGCAAACGTACACGTTTTCGGCCGAAAACGCGTTTTCCGGCGAAAACGCACACCACGGCTCTTTCTGAGAAAAAGCAAGCACGGAGGACGAGAACCGCTTTTGCCCTGCGTAGCGTTCCGGGCAGCGGGTAGAACCAGGCAGAGAATTCCCGGCTAGCAGCTTCCCTGTGGCGGGGAAGTGCAAACGTACACGTTTTCGGCCGAAAACGCGTTTTCCGGCGAAAACGCACACCACGGCTCTTTCTGAGAAAAAGCAAGCACGGAGGACGAGAACCGCTTTTGCCCTGCGTAGCGTTCCGGGCAGCGGGTAGAACCAGGCAGAGAATTCCCGGCTAGCAGCTTCCCTGTGGCGGGGAAGTGCAAACGTACACGTTTTCGGCCGAAAACGCGTTTTCCGGCGAAAACGCACACCACGGCTCTTTCTGAGAAAAAGCAAGCACGGAGGACGAGAACCGCTTTTGCCCTGCGTAGCGTTCCGGGCAGCGGGTAGAACCAGGCAGAGAATTCCCGGCTAGCAGCTTCCCTGTGGCGGGGAAGTGCAAACGTACACGTTTTCGGCCGAAAACGCGTTTTCCGGCGAAAACGCACACCACGGCTCTTTCTGAGAAAAAGCAAGCACGGAGGACGAGAACCGCTTTTGCCCTGCGTAGCGTTCCGGGCAGCGGGTAGAACCAGGCAGAGAATTCCCGGCTAGCAGCTTCCCTGTGGCGGGGAAGTGCAAACGTACACGTTTTCGGCCGAAAACGCGTTTTCCGGCGAAAACGCACACCACGGCTCTTTCTGAGAAAAAGCAAGCACGGAGGACGAGAACCGCTTTTGCCCTGCGTAGCGTTCCGGGCAGCGGGTAGAACCAGGCAGAGAATTCCCGGCTAGCAGCTTCCCTGTGGCGGGGAAGTGCAAACGTACACGTTTTCGGCCGAAAACGCGTTTTCCGGCGAAAACGCACACCACGGCTCTTTCTGAGAAAAAGCAAGCACGGAGGACGAGAACCGCTTTTGCCCTGCGTAGCGTTCCGGGCAGCGGGTAGAACCAGGCAGAGAATTCCCGGCTAGCAGCTTCCCTGTGGCGGGGAAGTGCAAACGTACACGTTTTCGGCCGAAAACGCGTTTTCCGGCGAAAACGCACACCACGGCTCTTTCTGAGAAAAAGCAAGCACGGAGGACGAGAACCGCTTTTGCCCTGCGTAGCGTTCCGGGCAGCGGGTAGAACCAGGCAGAGAATTCCCGGCTAGCAGCTTCCCTGTGGCGGGGAAGTGCAAACGTACACGTTTTCGGCCGAAAACGCGTTTTCCGGCGAAAACGCACACCACGGCTCTTTCTGAGAAAAAGCAAGCACGGAGGACGAGAACCGCTTTTGCCCTGCGTAGCGTTCCGGGCAGCGGGTAGAACCAGGCAGAGAATTCCCGGCTAGCAGCTTCCCTGTGGCGGGGAAGTGCAAACGTACACGTTTTCGGCCGAAAACGCGTTTTCCGGCGAAAACGCACACCACGGCTCTTTCTGAGAAAAAGCAAGCACGGAGGACGAGAACCGCTTTTGCCCTGCGTAGCGTTCCGGGCAGCGGGTAGAACCAGGCAGAGAATTCCCGGCTAGCAGCTTCCCTGTGGCGGGGAAGTGCAAACGTACACGTTTTCGGCCGAAAACGCGTTTTCCGGCGAAAACGCACACCACGGCTCTTTCTGAGAAAAAGCAAGCACGGAGGACGAGAACCGCTTTTGCCCTGCGTAGCGTTCCGGGCAGCGGGTAGAACCAGGCAGAGAATTCCCGGCTAGCAGCTTCCCTGTGGCGGGGAAGTGCAAACGTACACGTTTTCGGCCGAAAACGCGTTTTCCGGCGAAAACGCACACCACGGCTCTTTCTGAGAAAAAGCAAGCACGGAGGACGAGAACCGCTTTTGCCCTGCGTAGCGTTCCGGGCAGCGGGTAGAACCAGGCAGAGAATTCCCGGCTAGCAGCTTCCCTGTGGCGGGGAAGTGCAAACGTACACGTTTTCGGCCGAAAACGCGTTTTCCGGCGAAAACGCACACCACGGCTCTTTCTGAGAAAAAGTAAGCACGGAGGACGAGAACCGCTTTTGCCCTGCGTAGCGTTCCGGGCAGCGGGTAGAACCAGGCAGAGAATTCCCGGCTAGCAGCTTCCCTGTGGCGGGGAAGTGCAAACGTACACGTTTTCGGCCGAAAACGCGTTTTCCGGCGAAAACGCACACCACGGCTCTTTCTGAGAAAAAGCAAGCACGGAGGACGAGAACCGCTTTTGCCCTGCGTAGCGTTCCGGGCAGCGGGTAGAACCAGGCAGAGAATTCCCGGCTAGCAGCTTCCCTGTGGCGGGGAAGTGCAAACGTACACGTTTTCGGCCGAAAACGCGTTTTCCGGCGAAAACGCACACCACGGCTCTTTCTGAGAAAAAGCAAGCACGGAGGACGAGAACCGCTTTTGCCCTGCGTAGCGTTCCGGGCAGCGGGTAGAACCAGGCAGAGAATTCCCGGCTAGCAGCTTCCCTGTGGCGGGGAAGTGCAAACGTACACGTTTTCGGCCGAAAACGCGTTTTCCGGCGAAAACGCACACCACGGCTCTTTCTGAGAAAAAGCAAGCACGGAGGACGAGAACCGCTTTTGCCCTGCGTAGCGTTCCGGGCAGCGGGTAGAACCAGGCAGAGAATTCCCGGCTAGCAGCTTCCCTGTGGCGGGGAAGTGCAAACGTACACGTTTTCGGCCGAAAACGCGTTTTCCGGCGAAAACGCACACCACGGCTCTTTCTGAGAAAAAGCAAGCACGGAGGACGAGAACCGCTTTTGCCCTGCGTAGCGTTCCGGGCAGCGGGTAGAACCAGGCAGAGAATTCCCGGCTAGCAGCTTCCCTGTGGCGGGGAAGTGCAAACGTACACGTTTTCGGCCGAAAACGCGTTTTCCGGCGAAAACGCACACCACGGCTCTTTCTGAGAAAAAGCAAGCACGGAGGACGAGAACCGCTTTTGCCCTGCGTAGCGTTCCGGGCAGCGGGTAGAACCAGGCAGAGAATTCCCGGCTAGCAGCTTCCCTGTGGCGGGGAAGTGCAAACGTACACGTTTTCGGCCGAAAACGCGTTTTCCGGCGAAAACGCACACCACGGCTCTTTCTGAGAAAAAGCAAGCACGGAGGACGAGAACCGCTTTTGCCCTGCGTAGCGTTCCGGGCAGCGGGTAGAACCAGGCAGAGAATTCCCGGCTAGCAGCTTCCCTGTGGCGGGGAAGTGCAAACGTACACGTTTTCGGCCGAAAACGCGTTTTCCGGCGAAAACGCACACCACGGCTCTTTCTGAGAAAAAGCAAGCACGGAGGACGAGAACCGCTTTTGCCCTGCGTAGCGTTCCGGGCAGCGGGTAGAACCAGGCAGAGAATTCCCGGCTAGCAGCTTCCCTGTGGCGGGGAAGTGCAAACGTACACGTTTTCGGCCGAAAACGCGTTTTCCGGCGAAAACGCACACCACGGCTCTTTCTGAGAAAAAGCAAGCACGGAGGACGAGAACCGCTTTTGCCCTGCGTAGCGTTCCGGGCAGCGGGTAGAACCAGGCAGAGAATTCCCGGCTAGCAGCTTCCCTGTGGCGGGGAAGTGCAAACGTACACGTTTTCGGCCGAAAACGCGTTTTCCGGCGAAAACGCACACCACGGCTCTTTCTGAGAAAAAGCAAGCACGGAGGACGAGAACCGCTTTTGCCCTGCGTAGCGTTCCGGGCAGCGGGTAGAACCAGGCAGAGAATTCCCGGCTAGCAGCTTCCCTGTGGCGGGGAAGTGCAAACGTACACGTTTTCGGCCGAAAACGCGTTTTCCGGCGAAAACGCACACCACGGCTCTTTCTGAGAAAAAGCAAGCACGGAGGACGAGAACCGCTTTTGCCCTGCGTAGCGTTCCGGGCAGCGGGTAGAACCAGGCAGAGAATTCCCGGCTAGCAGCTTCCCTGTGGCGGGGAAGTGCAAACGTACACGTTTTCGGCCGAAAACGCGTTTTCCGGCGAAAACGCACACCACGGCTCTTTCTGAGAAAAAGCAAGCACGGAGGACGAGAACCGCTTTTGCCCTGCGTAGCGTT
Organism: Athene noctua; assembly: GCF_965140245.1. NCBI lineage: Eukaryota > Metazoa > Chordata > Aves > Strigiformes > Strigidae > Athene > Athene noctua. The sequence continues at coordinate 48,429 of NW_027437878.1, forward strand.
CCGGGCAGCGGGTAGAACCAGGCAGAGAATTCCCGGCTAGCAGCTTCCCTGTGGCGGGGAAGTGCAAACGTACACGTTTTCGGCCGAAAACGCGTTTTCCGGCGAAAACGCACACCACGGCTCTTTCTGAGAAAAAGCAAGCACGGAGGACGAGAACCGCTTTTGCCCTGCGTAGCGTTCCGGGCAGCGGGTAGAACCAGGCAGAGAATTCCCGGCTAGCAGCTTCCCTGTGGCGGGGAAGTGCAAACGTACACGTTTTCGGCCGAAAACGCGTTTTCCGGCGAAAACGCACACCACGGCTCTTTCTGAGAAAAAGCAAGCACGGAGGACGAGAACCGCTTTTGCCCTGCGTAGCGTTCCGGGCAGCGGGTAGAACCAGGCAGAGAATTCCCGGCTAGCAGCTTCCCTGTGGCGGGGAAGTGCAAACGTACACGTTTTCGGCCGAAAACGCGTTTTCCGGCGAAAACGCACACCACGGCTCTTTCTGAGAAAAAGCAAGCACGGAGGACGAGAACCGCTTTTGCCCTGCGTAGCGTTCCGGGCAGCGGGTAGAACCAGGCAGAGAATTCCCGGCTAGCAGCTTCCCTGTGGCGGGGAAGTGCAAACGTACACGTTTTCGGCCGAAAACGCGTTTTCCGGCGAAAACGCACACCACGGCTCTTTCTGAGAAAAAGCAAGCACGGAGGACGAGAACCGCTTTTGCCCTGCGTAGCGTTCCGGGCAGCGGGTAGAACCAGGCAGAGAATTCCCGGCTAGCAGCTTCCCTGTGGCGGGGAAGTGCAAACGTACACGTTTTCGGCCGAAAACGCGTTTTCCGGCGAAAACGCACACCACGGCTCTTTCTGAGAAAAAGCAAGCACGGAGGACGAGAACCGCTTTTGCCCTGCGTAGCGTTCCGGGCAGCGGGTAGAACCAGGCAGAGAATTCCCGGCTAGCAGCTTCCCTGTGGCGGGGAAGTGCAAACGTACACGTTTTCGGCCGAAAACGCGTTTTCCGGCGAAAACGCACACCACGGCTCTTTCTGAGAAAAAGCAAGCACGGAGGACGAGAACCGCTTTTGCCCTGCGTAGCGTTCCGGGCAGCGGGTAGAACCAGGCAGAGAATTCCCGGCTAGCAGCTTCCCTGTGGCGGGGAAGTGCAAACGTACACGTTTTCGGCCGAAAACGCGTTTTCCGGCGAAAACGCACACCACGGCTCTTTCTGAGAAAAAGCAAGCACGGAGGACGAGAACCGCTTTTGCCCTGCGTAGCGTTCCGGGCAGCGGGTAGAACCAGGCAGAGAATTCCCGGCTAGCAGCTTCCCTGTGGCGGGGAAGTGCAAACGTACACGTTTTCGGCCGAAAACGCGTTTTCCGGCGAAAACGCACACCACGGCTCTTTCTGAGAAAAAGCAAGCACGGAGGACGAGAACCGCTTTTGCCCTGCGTAGCGTTCCGGGCAGCGGGTAGAACCAGGCAGAGAATTCCCGGCTAGCAGCTTCCCTGTGGCGGGGAAGTGCAAACGTACACGTTTTCGGCCGAAAACGCGTTTTCCGGCGAAAACGCACACCACGGCTCTTTCTGAGAAAAAGCAAGCACGGAGGACGAGAACCGCTTTTGCCCTGCGTAGCGTTCCGGGCAGCGGGTAGAACCAGGCAGAGAATTCCCGGCTAGCAGCTTCCCTGTGGCGGGGAAGTGCAAACGTACACGTTTTCGGCCGAAAACGCGTTTTCCGGCGAAAACGCACACCACGGCTCTTTCTGAGAAAAAGCAAGCACGGAGGACGAGAACCGCTTTTGCCCTGCGTAGCGTTCCGGGCAGCGGGTAGAACCAGGCAGAGAATTCCCGGCTAGCAGCTTCCCTGTGGCGGGGAAGTGCAAACGTACACGTTTTCGGCCGAAAACGCGTTTTCCGGCGAAAACGCACACCACGGCTCTTTCTGAGAAAAAGCAAGCACGGAGGACGAGAACCGCTTTTGCCCTGCGTAGCGTTCCGGGCAGCGGGTAGAACCAGGCAGAGAATTCCCGGCTAGCAGCTTCCCTGTGGCGGGGAAGTGCAAACGTACACGTTTTCGGCCGAAAACGCGTTTTCCGGCGAAAACGCACACCACGGCTCTTTCTGAGAAAAAGCAAGCACGGAGGACGAGAACCGCTTTTGCCCTGCGTAGCGTTCCGGGCAGCGGGTAGAACCAGGCAGAGAATTCCCGGCTAGCAGCTTCCCTGTGGCGGGGAAGTGCAAACGTACACGTTTTCGGCCGAAAACGCGTTTTCCGGCGAAAACGCACACCACGGCTCTTTCTGAGAAAAAGCAAGCACGGAGGACGAGAACCGCTTTTGCCCTGCGTAGCGTTCCGGGCAGCGGGTAGAACCAGGCAGAGAATTCCCGGCTAGCAGCTTCCCTGTGGCGGGGAAGTGCAAACGTACACGTTTTCGGCCGAAAACGCGTTTTCCGGCGAAAACGCACACCACGGCTCTTTCTGAGAAAAAGCAAGCACGGAGGACGAGAACCGCTTTTGCCCTGCGTAGCGTTCCGGGCAGCGGGTAGAACCAGGCAGAGAATTCCCGGCTAGCAGCTTCCCTGTGGCGGGGAAGTGCAAACGTACACGTTTTCGGCCGAAAACGCGTTTTCCGGCGAAAACGCACACCACGGCTCTTTCTGAGAAAAAGCAAGCACGGAGGACGAGAACCGCTTTTGCCCTGCGTAGCGTTCCGGGCAGCGGGTAGAACCAGGCAGAGAATTCCCGGCTAGCAGCTTCCCTGTGGCGGGGAAGTGCAAACGTACACGTTTTCGGCCGAAAACGCGTTTTCCGGCGAAAACGCACACCACGGCTCTTTCTGAGAAAAAGCAAGCACGGAGGACGAGAACCGCTTTTGCCCTGCGTAGCGTTCCGGGCAGCGGGTAGAACCAGGCAGAGAATTCCCGGCTAGCAGCTTCCCTGTGGCGGGGAAGTGCAAACGTACACGTTTTCGGCCGAAAACGCGTTTTCCGGCGAAAACGCACACCACGGCTCTTTCTGAGAAAAAGCAAGCACGGAGGACGAGAACCGCTTTTGCCCTGCGTAGCGTTCCGGGCAGCGGGTAGAACCAGGCAGAGAATTCCCGGCTAGCAGCTTCCCTGTGGCGGGGAAGTGCAAACGTACACGTTTTCGGCCGAAAACGCGTTTTCCGGCGAAAACGCACACCACGGCTCTTTCTGAGAAAAAGCAAGCACGGAGGACGAGAACCGCTTTTGCCCTGCGTAGCGTTCCGGGCAGCGGGTAGAACCAGGCAGAGAATTCCCGGCTAGCAGCTTCCCTGTGGCGGGGAAGTGCAAACGTACACGTTTTCGGCCGAAATCGCGTATTCCGGCGAAATCGCACACCACGGCTCTTTCTGAGAAAAAGCAAGCACGGAGGACGAGAACCGCTTTTGCCCTGCGTAGCGTTCCGGGCAGCGGGTAGAACCAGGCAGAGAATTCCCGGCTAGCAGCTTCCCTGTGGCGGGGAAGTGCAAACGTACACGTTTTCGGCCGAAAACGCGTTTTCCGGCGAAATCGCACACCACGGCTCTTTCTGAGAAAAAGCAAGCACGGAGGACGAGAACCGCTTTTGCCCTGCGTAGCGTTCCGGGCAGCGGGTAGAACCAGGCAGAGAATTCCCGGCTAGCAGCTTCCCTGTGGCGGGGAAGTGCAAACGTACACGTTTTCGGCCGAAAACGCGTTTTCCGGCGAAAACGCACACCACGGCTCTTTCTGAGAAAAAGCAAGCACGGAGGACGAGAACCGCTTTTGCCCTGCGTAGCGTTCCGGGCAGCGGGTAGAACCAGGCAGAGAATTCCCGGCTAGCAGCTTCCCTGTGGCGGGGAAGTGCAAACGTACACGTTTTCGGCCGAAAACGCGTTTTCCGGCGAAAACGCACACCACGGCTCTTTCTGAGAAAAAGCAAGCACGGAGGACGAGAACCGCTTTTGCCCTGCGTAGCGTTCCGGGCAGCGGGTAGAACCAGGCAGAGAATTCCCGGCTAGCAGCTTCCCTGTGGCGGGGAAGTGCAAACGTACACGTTTTCGGCCGAAAACGCGTTTTCCGGCGAAAACGCACACCACGGCTCTTTCTGAGAAAAAGCAAGCACGGAGGACGAGAACCGCTTTTGCCCTGCGTAGCGTTCCGGGCAGCGGGTAGAACCAGGCAGAGAATTCCCGGCTAGCAGCTTCCCTGTGGCGGGGAAGTGCAAACGTACACGTTTTCGGCCGAAAACGCGTTTTCCGGCGAAAACGCACACCACGGCTCTTTCTGAGAAAAAGCAAGCACGGAGGACGAGAACCGCTTTTGCCCTGCGTAGCGTTCCGGGCAGCGGGTAGAACCAGGCAGAGAATTCCCGGCTAGCAGCTTCCCTGTGGCGGGGAAGTGCAAACGTACACGTTTTCGGCCGAAAACGCGTTTTCCGGCGAAAACGCACACCACGGCTCTTTCTGAGAAAAAGCAAGCACGGAGGACGAGAACCGCTTTTGCCCTGCGTAGCGTTCCGGGCAGCGGGTAGAACCAGGCAGAGAATTCCCGGCTAGCAGCTTCCCTGTGGCGGGGAAGTGCAAACGTACACGTTTTCGGCCGAAAACGCGTTTTCCGGCGAAAACGCACACCACGGCTCTTTCTGAGAAAAAGCAAGCACGGAGGACGAGAACCGCTTTTGCCCTGCGTAGCGTTCCGGGCAGCGGGTAGAACCAGGCAGAGAATTCCCGGCTAGCAGCTTCCCTGTGGCGGGGAAGTGCAAACGTACACGTTTTCGGCCGAAAACGCGTTTTCCGGCGAAAACGCACACCACGGCTCTTTCTGAGAAAAAGCAAGCACGGAGGACGAGAACCGCTTTTGCCCTGCGTAGCGTTCCGGGCAGCGGGTAGAACCAGGCAGAGAATTCCCGGCTAGCAGCTTCCCTGTGGCGGGGAAGTGCAAACGTACACGTTTTCGGCCGAAAACGCGTTTTCCGGCGAAAACGCACACCACGGCTCTTTCTGAGAAAAAGCAAGCACGGAGGACGAGAACCGCTTTTGCCCTGCGTAGCGTTCCGGGCAGCGGGTAGAACCAGGCAGAGAATTCCCGGCTAGCAGCTTCCCTGTGGCGGGGAAGTGCAAACGTACACGTTTTCGGCCGAAAACGCGTTTTCCGGCGAAAACGCACACCACGGCTCTTTCTGAGAAAAAGCAAGCACGGAGGACGAGAACCGCTTTTGCCCTGCGTAGCGTTCCGGGCAGCGGGTAGAACCAGGCAGAGAATTCCCGGCTAGCAGCTTCCCTGTGGCGGGGAAGTGCAAACGTACACGTTTTCGGCCGAAAACGCGTTTTCCGGCGAAAACGCACACCACGGCTCTTTCTGAGAAAAAGCAAGCACGGAGGACGAGAACCGCTTTTGCCCTGCGTAGCGTTCCGGGCAGCGGGTAGAACCAGGCAGAGAATTCCCGGCTAGCAGCTTCCCTGTGGCGGGGAAGTGCAAACGTACACGTTTTCGGCCGAAAACGCGTTTTCCGGCGAAAACGCACACCACGGCTCTTTCTGAGAAAAAGCAAGCACGGAGGACGAGAACCGCTTTTGCCCTGCGTAGCGTTCCGGGCAGCGGGTAGAACCAGGCAGAGAATTCCCGGCTAGCAGCTTCCCTGTGGCGGGGAAGTGCAAACGTACACGTTTTCGGCCGAAAACGCGTTTTCCGGCGAAAACGCACACCACGGCTCTTTCTGAGAAAAAGCAAGCACGGAGGACGAGAACCGCTTTTGCCCTGCGTAGCGTTCCGGGCAGCGGGTAGAACCAGGCAGAGAATTCCCGGCTAGCAGCTTCCCTGTGGCGGGGAAGTGCAAACGTACACGTTTTCGGCCGAAAACGCGTTTTCCGGCGAAAACGCACACCACGGCTCTTTCTGAGAAAAAGCAAGCACGGAGGACGAGAACCGCTTTTGCCCTGCGTAGCGTTCCGGGCAGCGGGTAGAACCAGGCAGAGAATTCCCGGCTAGCAGCTTCCCTGTGGCGGGGAAGTGCAAACGTACACGTTTTCGGCCGAAAACGCGTTTTCCGGCGAAAACGCACACCACGGCTCTTTCTGAGAAAAAGCAAGCACGGAGGACGAGAACCGCTTTTGCCCTGCGTAGCGTTCCGGGCAGCGGGTAGAACCAGGCAGAGAATTCCCGGCTAGCAGCTTCCCTGTGGCGGGGAAGTGCAAACGTACACGTTTTCGGCCGAAAACGCGTTTTCCGGCGAAAACGCACACCACGGCTCTTTCTGAGAAAAAGCAAGCACGGAGGACGAGAACCGCTTTTGCCCTGCGTAGCGTTCCGGGCAGCGGGTAGAACCAGGCAGAGAATTCCCGGCTAGCAGCTTCCCTGTGGCGGGGAAGTGCAAACGTACACGTTTTCGGCCGAAAACGCGTTTTCCGGCGAAAACGCACACCACGGCTCTTTCTGAGAAAAAGCAAGCACGGAGGACGAGAACCGCTTTTGCCCTGCGTAGCGTTCCGGGCAGCGGGTAGAACCAGGCAGAGAATTCCCGGCTAGCAGCTTCCCTGTGGCGGGGAAGTGCAAACGTACACGTTTTCGGCCGAAAACGCGTTTTCCGGCGAAAACGCACACCACGGCTCTTTCTGAGAAAAAGCAAGCACGGAGGACGAGAACCGCTTTTGCCCTGCGTAGCGTTCCGGGCAGCGGGTAGAACCAGGCAGAGAATTCCCGGCTAGCAGCTTCCCTGTGGCGGGGAAGTGCAAACGTACACGTTTTCGGCCGAAAACGCGTTTTCCGGCGAAAACGCACACCACGGCTCTTTCTGAGAAAAAGCAAGCACGGAGGACGAGAACCGCTTTTGCCCTGCGTAGCGTTCCGGGCAGCGGGTAGAACCAGGCAGAGAATTCCCGGCTAGCAGCTTCCCTGTGGCGGGGAAGTGCAAACGTACACGTTTTCGGCCGAAAACGCGTTTTCCGGCGAAAACGCACACCACGGCTCTTTCTGAGAAAAAGCAAGCACGGAGGACGAGAACCGCTTTTGCCCTGCGTAGCGTTCCGGGCAGCGGGTAGAACCAGGCAGAGAATTCCCGGCTAGCAGCTTCCCTGTGGCGGGGAAGTGCAAACGTACACGTTTTCGGCCGAAAACGCGTTTTCCGGCGAAAACGCACACCACGGCTCTTTCTGAGAAAAAGCAAGCACGGAGGACGAGAACCGCTTTTGCCCTGCGTAGCGTTCCGGGCAGCGGGTAGAACCAGGCAGAGAATTCCCGGCTAGCAGCTTCCCTGTGACGGGGAAGTGCAAACGTACACGTTTTCGGCCGAAAACGCGTTTTCCGGCGAAATCGCACACCACGGCTCTTTCTGAGAAAAAGCAAGCACGGAGGACGAGAACCGCTTTTGCCCTGCGTAGCGTTCCGGGCAGCGGGTAGAACCAGGCAGAGAATTCCCGGCTAGCAGCTTCCCTGTGGCGGGGAAGTGCAAACGTACACGTTTTCGGCCGAAAACGCGTTTTCCGGCGAAAACGCACACCACGGCTCTTTCTGAGAAAAAGCAAGCACGGAGGACGAGAACCGCTTTTGCCCTGCGTAGCGTTCCGGGCAGCGGGTAGAACCAGGCAGAGAATTCCCGGCTAGCAGCTTCCCTGTGGCGGGGAAGTGCAAACGTACACGTTTTCGGCCGAAAACGCGTTTTCCGGCGAAAACGCACACCACGGCTCTTTCTGAGAAAAAGCAAGCACGGAGGACGAGAACCGCTTTTGCCCTGCGTAGCGTTCCGGGCAGCGGGTAGAACCAGGCAGAGAATTCCCGGCTAGCAGCTTCCCTGTGGCGGGGAAGTGCAAACGTACACGTTTTCGGCCGAAAACGCGTTTTCCGGCGAAAACGCACACCACGGCTCTTTCTGAGAAAAAGCAAGCACGGAGGACGAGAACCGCTTTTGCCCTGCGTAGCGTTCCGGGCAGCGGGTAGAACCAGGCAGAGAATTCCCGGCTAGCAGCTTCCCTGTGGCGGGGAAGTGCAAACGTACACGTTTTCGGCCGAAAACGCGTTTTCCGGCGAAAACGCACACCACGGCTCTTTCTGAGAAAAAGCAAGCACGGAGGACGAGAACCGCTTTTGCCCTGCGTAGCGTTCCGGGCAGCGGGTAGAACCAGGCAGAGAATTCCCGGCTAGCAGCTTCCCTGTGGCGGGGAAGTGCAAACGTACACGTTTTCGGCCGAAAACGCGTTTTCCGGCGAAAACGCACACCACGGCTCTTTCTGAGAAAAAGCAAGCACGGAGGACGAGAACCGCTTTTGCCCTGCGTAGCGTTCCGGGCAGCGGGTAGAACCAGGCAGAGAATTCCCGGCTAGCAGCTTCCCTGTGGCGGGGAAGTGCAAACGTACACGTTTTCGGCCGAAAACGCGTTTTCCGGCGAAAACGCACACCACGGCTCTTTCTGAGAAAAAGCAAGCACGGAGGACGAGAACCGCTTTTGCCCTGCGTAGCGTTCCGGGCAGCGGGTAGAACCAGGCAGAGAATTCCCGGCTAGCAGCTTCCCTGTGGCGGGGAAGTGCAAACGTACACGTTTTCGGCCGAAAACGCGTTTTCCGGCGAAAACGCACACCACGGCTCTTTCTGAGAAAAAGCAAGCACGGAGGACGAGAACCGCTTTTGCCCTGCGTAGCGTTCCGGGCAGCGGGTAGAACCAGGCAGAGAATTCCCGGCTAGCAGCTTCCCTGTGGCGGGGAAGTGCAAACGTACACGTTTTCGGCCGAAAACGCGTTTTCCGGCGAAAACGCACACCACGGCTCTTTCTGAGAAAAAGCAAGCACGGAGGACGAGAACCGCTTTTGCCCTGCGTAGCGTTCCGGGCAGCGGGTAGAACCAGGCAGAGAATTCCCGGCTAGCAGCTTCCCTGTGGCGGGGAAGTGCAAACGTACACGTTTTCGGCCGAAAACGCGTTTTCCGGCGAAATCGCACACCACGGCTCTTTCTGAGAAAAAGCAAGCACGGAGGACGAGAAGCGCTTTTGCCCTGCGTAGCGTTCCGGGCAGCGGGTAGAACCAGGCAGAGAATTCCCGGCTAGCAGCTTCCCTGTGGCGGGGAAGTGCAAACGTACACGTTTTCGGCCGAAAACGCGTTTTCCGGCGAAAACGCACACCACGGCTCTTTCTGAGAAAAAGCAAGCACGGAGGACGAGAACCGCTTTTGCCCTGCGTAGCGTTCCGGGCAGCGGGTAGAACCAGGCAGAGAATTCCCGGCTAGCAGCTTCCCTGTGGCGGGGAAGTGCAAACGTACACGTTTTCGGCCGAAAACGCGTTTTCCGGCGAAAACGCACACCACGGCTCTTTCTGAGAAAAAGCAAGCACGGAGGACGAGAACCGCTTTTGCCCTGCGTAGCGTTCCGGGCAGCGGGTAGAACCAGGCAGAGAATTCCCGGCTAGCAGCTTCCCTGTGGCGGGGAAGTGCAAACGTACACGTTTTCGGCCGAAAACGCGTTTTCCGGCGAAAACGCACACCACGGCTCTTTCTGAGAAAAAGCAAGCACGGAGGACGAGAACCGCTTTTGCCCTGCGTAGCGTTCCGGGCAGCGGGTAGAACCAGGCAGAGAATTCCCGGCTAGCAGCTTCCCTGTGGCGGGGAAGTGCAAACGTACACGTTTTCGGCCGAAAACGCGTTTTCCGGCGAAAACGCACACCACGGCTCTTTCTGAGAAAAAGCAAGCACGGAGGACGAGAACCGCTTTTGCCCTGCGTAGCGTTCCGGGCAGCGGGTAGAACCAGGCAGAGAATTCCCGGCTAGCAGCTTCCCTGTGGCGGGGAAGTGCAAACGTACACGTTTTCGGCCGAAAACGCGTTTTCCGGCGAAAACGCACACCACGGCTCTTTCTGAGAAAAAGCAAGCACGGAGGACGAGAACCGCTTTTGCCCTGCGTAGCGTTCCGGGCAGCGGGTAGAACCAGGCAGAGAATTCCCGGCTAGCAGCTTCCCTGTGGCGGGGAAGTGCAAACGTACACGTTTTCGGCCGAAAACGCGTTTTCCGGCGAAAACGCACACCACGGCTCTTTCTGAGAAAAAGCAAGCACGGAGGACGAGAACCGCTTTTGCCCTGCGTAGCGTTCCGGGCAGCGGGTAGAACCAGGCAGAGAATTCCCGGCTAGCAGCTTCCCTGTGGCGGGGAAGTGCAAACGTACACGTTTTCGGCCGAAAACGCGTTTTCCGGCGAAAACGCACACCACGGCTCTTTCTGAGAAAAAGCAAGCACGGAGGACGAGAACCGCTTTTGCCCTGCGTAGCGTTCCGGGCAGCGGGTAGAACCAGGCAGAGAATTCCCGGCTAGCAGCTTCCCTGTGGCGGGGAAGTGCAAACGTACACGTTTTCGGCCGAAAACGCGTTTTCCGGCGAAAACGCACACCACGGCTCTTTCTGAGAAAAAGCAAGCACGGAGGACGAGAACCGCTTTTGCCCTGCGTAGCGTTCCGGGCAGCGGGTAGAACCAGGCAGAGAATTCCCGGCTAGCAGCTTCCCTGTGGCGGGGAAGTGCAAACGTACACGTTTTCGGCCGAAAACGCGTTTTCCGGCGAAAACGCACACCACGGCTCTTTCTGAGAAAAAGCAAGCACGGAGGACGAGAACCGCTTTTGCCCTGCGTAGCGTTCCGGGCAGCGGGTAGAACCAGGCAGAGAATTCCCGGCTAGCAGCTTCCCTGTGGCGGGGAAGTGCAAACGTACACGTTTTCGGCCGAAAACGCGTTTTCCGGCGAAAACGCACACCACGGCTCTTTCTGAGAAAAAGCAAGCACGGAGGACGAGAACCGCTTTTGCCCTGCGTAGCGTTCCGGGCAGCGGGTAGAACCAGGCAGAGAATTCCCGGCTAGCAGCTTCCCTGTGGCGGGGAAGTGCAAACGTACACGTTTTCGGCCGAAAACGCGTTTTCCGGCGAAATCGCACACCACGGCTCTTTCTGAGAAAAAGCAAGCACGGAGGACGAGAACCGCTTTTGCCCTGCGTAGCGTTCCGGGCAGCGGGTAGAACCAGGCAGAGAATTCCCGGCTAGCAGCTTCCCTGTGGCGGGGAAGTGCAAACGTACACGTTTTCGGTCGAAAACGCGTTTTCCGGCGAAAACGCACACCACGGCTCTTTCTGAGAAAAAGCAAGCACGGAGGACGAGAACCGCTTTTGCCCTGCGTAGCGTTCCGGGCAGCGGGTAGAACCAGGCAGAGAATTCCCGGCTAGCAGCTTCCCTGTGGCGGGGAAGTGCAAACGTACACGTTTTCGGCCGAAAACTCGTTTTCCGGCGAAAACGCACACCACGGCTCTTTCTGAGAAAAAGCAAGCACGGAGGATGAGAACCGCTTTTGCCCTGCGTAGCGTTCCGGGCAGCGGGTAGAACCAGGCAGAGAATTCCCGGCTAGCAGCTTCCCTGTGGCGGGGAAGTGCAAACGTACACGTTTTCGGCCGAAAACGCGTTTTCCGGCGAAAACGCACACCACGGCTCTTTCTGAGAAAAAGCAAGCACGGAGGACGAGAACCGCTTTTGCCCTGCGTAGCGTTCCGGGCAGCGGGTAGAACCAGGCAGAGAATTCCCGGCTAGCAGCTTCCCTGTGGCGGGGAAGTGCGAACGTACACGTTTTCGGCCGAAAACGCGTTTTCTGGCGAAAACGCACACCACGGCTCTTTCTGAGAAAAAGCAAGCACGGAGGACGAGAACCGCTTTTGTCCTGCGTAGCGTTCCGGGCAGCGTGTAGAACCAGGCAGAGAATTCCCGGCTAGCAGCTTCCCTGTGGCGGGGAAGTGCAAACATACACGTTTTCGGCCGAAAACGCGTTTTCCGGCGAAAACGCACACCACGGCTCTTTCTGAGAAAAAGCAAGCACGGAGGACGAGAACCGCTTTTGCCCTGCGTAGCGTTCCGGGCAGCGGGTAGAACCAGGCAGAGAATTCCCGGCTAGCAGCTTCCCTGTGGCGGGGAAGTGCAAACGTACACGTTTTCGGCCGAAAACGCGTTTTCCGGCCAAAACGCACACCACGGCTCTTTCTGAGAAAAAGCAAGCACGGAGGACGAGAACCGCTTTTGCCCTGCGTAGCGTTCCGGGCAGCGGGTAGAACCAGGCAGAGAATTCCCGGCTAGCAGCTTCCCTGTGGCGGGGAAGTGCAAACGTACACGTTTTCGGCCGAAAACGCGTTTTCCGGCGAAAACGCACACCACGGCTCTTTCTGAGAAAAAGCAAGCACGGAGGACGAGAACCGCTTTTGCCCTGCGTAGCGTTCCGGGCAGCGGGTAGAACCAGGCAGAGAATTCCCGGCTAGCAGCTTCCCTGTGGCGGGGAAGTGCAAACGTACACGTTTTCGGCCGAAAACCGCGTTTTCCGGCGAAATCGCACACCACGGCTCTTTCTGAGAAAAAGCAAGCACGGAGGACGAGAAGCGCTTTTGCCCTGCGTAGCGTTCCGGGCAGCGGGTAGAACCAGGCAGAGAATTCCCGGCTAGCAGCTTCCCTGTGGCGGGGAAGTGCAAACGTACACGTTTTCGGCCGAAAACGCGTTTTCCGGCGAAAACGCACACCACGGCTCTTTCTGAGAAAAAGCAAGCACGGAGGACGAGAACCCGCTTTTGCCCTGCGTAGCGTTCCGGGCAGCGGGTAGAACCAGGCAGAGAATTCCCGGCTAGCAGCTTCCCTGTGGCGGGGAAGTGCAAACGTACACGTTTTCGGCCGAAAACGCGTTTTCCGGCGAAAACGCACACCACGGCTCTTTCTGAGAAAAAGCAAGCACGGAGGACGAGAACCGCTTTTGCCCTGCGTAGCGTTCCGGGCAGCGGGTAGAACCAGGCAGAGAATTCCCGGCTAGCAGCTTCCCTGTGGCGGGGAAGTGCAAACGTACACGTTTTCGGCCGAAAACGCGTTTTCCGGCGAAAACGCACACCACGGCTCTTTCTGAGAAAAAGCAAGCACGGAGGACGAGAACCGCTTTTGCCCTGCGTAGCGTTCCGGGCAGCGGGTAGAACCAGGCAGAGAATTCCCGGCTAGCAGCTTCCCTGTGGCGGGGAAGTGCAAACGTACACGTTTTCGGCCGAAAACGCGTTTTCCGGCGAAAACGCACACCACGGCTCTTTCTGAGAAAAAGCAAGCACGGAGGACGAGAACCGCTTTTGCCCTGCGTAGCGTTCCGGGCAGCGCGTAGAACCAGGCAGAGAATTCCCGGCTAGCAGCTTCCCTGTGGCGGGGAAGTGCAAACGTACACGTTTTCGGCCGAAAACGCGTTTTCCGGCGAAATCGCACACCACGGCTCTTTCTGAGAAAAAGCAAGCACGGAGGACGAGAACCGCTTTTGCCCTGCGTAGCGTTCCGGGCAGCGGGTAGAACCAGGCAGAGAATTCCCGGCTAGCAGCTTCCCTGTGGCGGGGAAGTGCAAACGTACACGTTTTCGGCCGAAAACGCGTTTTCCGGCGAAAACGCACACCACGGCTCTTTCTGAGAAAAAGCAAGCACGGAGGACGAGAACCGCTTTTGCCCTGCGTAGCGTTCCGGGCAGCGGGTAGAACCAGGCAGAGAATTCCCGGCTAGCAGCTTCCCTGTGGCGGGGAAGTGCAAACGTACACGTTTTCGGCCGAAAACGCGTTTTCCGGCGAAATCGCACACCACGGCTCTTTCTGAGAAAAAGCAAGCACGGAGGACGAGAACCGCTTTTGCCCTGCGTAGCGTTCCGGGCAGCGGGTAGAACCAGGCAGAGAATTCCCGGCTAGCAGCTTCCCTGTGGCGGGGAAGTGCAAACGTACACGTTTTCGGCCGAAAACGCGTTTTCCGGCGAAAACGCACACCACGGCTCTTTCTGAGAAAAAGCAAGCACGGAGGACGAGAACCGCTTTTGCCCTGCGTAGCGTTCCGGGCAGCGGGTAGAACCAGGCAGAGAATTCCCGGCTAGCAGCTTCCCTGTGGCGGGGAAGTGCAAACGTACACTTTCGGCCGAAAACGCGTTTTCCGGCGAAATCGCACACCACGGCTCTTTCTGAGAAAAAGCAAGCACGGAGGACAGAACCGCTTTTGCCCTGCGTAGCGTTCCGGGCAGCGGGTAGAACCAGGCAGAGAATTCCCGGCTAGCAGCTTCCCTGTGGCGGGGAAGTGCAAACGTACACGTTTTCGGCCGAAAACGCGTTTTCCGGCGAAAACGCACACCACGGCTCTTTCTGAGAAAAAGCAAGCACGGAGGACGAGAACCGCTTTTGCCCTGCGTAGCGTTCCGGGCAGCGGGTAGAACCAGGCAGAGAATTCCCGGCTAGCAGCTTCCCTGTGGCGGGGAAGTGCAAACGTACACGTTTTCGGCCGAAAACGCGTTTTCCGGCGAAATCGCACACCACGGCTCTTTCTGAGAAAAAGCAAGCACGGAGGACGAGAACCGCTTTTGCCCTGCGTAGCGTTCCGGGCAGCGGGTAGAACCAGGCAGAGAATTCCCGGCTAGCAGCTTCCCTGTGGCGGGGAAGTGCAAACGTACACGTTTTCGGCCGAAAACGCGTTTTCCGGCGAAAACGCACACCACGGCTCTTTCTGAGAAAAAGCAAGCACGGAGGACGAGAACCGCTTTTGCCCTGCGTAGCGTTCCGGGCAGCGGGTAGAACCAGGCAGAGAATTCCCGGCTAGCAGCTTCCCTGTGGCGGGGAAGTGCAAACGTACACTTTCGGCCGAAAACGCGTTTTCCGGCGAAATCGCACACCACGGCTCTTTCTGAGAAACAGCAAGCACGGAGGACGAGAACCGCTTTTGCCCTGCGTAGCGTTCCGGGCAGCGGGTAGAACCAGGCAGAGAATTCCCGGCTAGCAGCTTCCCTGTGGCGGGGAAGTGCAAACGTACACGTTTTCGGCCGAAAACGCGTTTTCCGGCGAAATCGCACACCACGGCTCTTTCTGAGAAAAAGCAAGCACGGAGGACGAGAACCGCTTTTGCCCTGCGTAGCGTTCCGGGCAGCGGGTAGAACCAGGCAGAGAATTCCCGGCTAGCAGCTTCCCTGTGGCGGGGAAGTGCAAACGTACACGTTTTCGGTCGAAAACGCGTTTTCCGGCGAAAACGCACACCACGGCTCTTTCTGAGAAAAAGCAAGCACGGAGGACGAGAACCGCTTTTGCCCTGCGTAGCGTTCCGGGCAGCGGGTAGAACCAGGCAGAGAATTCCCGGCTAGCAGCTTCCCTGTGGCGGGGAAGTGCAAACGTACACGTTTTCGGCCGAAAACGCGTTTTCCGGCGAAAACGCACACCACGGCTCTTTCTGAGAAAAAGCAAGCACGGAGGATGAGAACCGCTTTTGCCCTGCGTAGCGTTCCGGGCAGCGGGTAGAACCAGGCAGAGAATTCCCGGCTAGCAGCTTCCCTGTGGCGGGGAAGTGCAAACGTACACGTTTTCGGCCGAAAACGCGTTTTCCGGCGAAAACGCACACCACGGCTCTTTCTGAGAAAAAGCAAGCACGGAGGACGAGAACCGCTTTTGCCCTGCGTAGCGTTCCGGGCAGCGGGTAGAACCAGGCAGAGAATTCCCGGCTAGCAGCTTCCCTGTGGCGGGGAAGTGCGAACGTACACGTTTTCGGCCGAAAACGCGTTTTCTGGCGAAAACGCACACCACGGCTCTTTCTGAGAAAAAGCAAGCACGGAGGACGAGAACCGCTTTTGTCCTGCATAGCGTTCCGGGCAGCGTGTAGAACCAGGCAGAGAATTCCCGGCTAGCAGCTTCCCTGTGGCGGGGAAGTGCAAACATACACGTTTTCGGCCGAAAACGCGTTTTCCGGCGAAAACGCACACCACGGCTCTTTCTGAGAAAAAGCAAGCACGGAGGACGAGAACCGCTTTTGCCCTGCGTAGCGTTCCGGGCAGCGGGTAGAACCAGGCAGAGAATTCCCGGCTAGCAGCTTCCCTGTGGCGGGGAAGTGCAAACGTACACGTTTTCGGCCGAAAACGCGTTTTCCGGCCAAAACGCACACCACGGCTCTTTCTGAGAAAAAGCAAGCACGGAGGACGAGAACCGCTTTTGCCCTGCGTAGCGTTCCGGGCAGCGGGTAGAACCAGGCAGAGAATTCCCGGCTAGCAGCTTCCCTGTGGCGGGGAAGTGCAAACGTACACGTTTTCGGCCGAAAACGCGTTTTCCGGCGAAAACGCACACCACGGCTCTTTCTGAGAAAAAGCAAGCACGGAGGACGAGAACCGCTTTTGCCCTGCGTAGCGTTCCGGGCAGCGGGTAGAACCAGGCAGAGAATTCCCGGCTAGCAGCTTCCCTGTGGCGGGGAAGTGCAAACGTACACGTTTTCGGCCGAAAACGCGTTTTCCGGCGAAATCGCACACCACGGCTCTTTCTGAGAAAAAGCAAGCACGGAGGACGAGAAGCGCTTTTGCCCTGCGTAGCGTTCCGGGCAGCGGGTAGAACCAGGCAGAGAATTCCCGGCTAGCAGCTTCCCTGTGGCGGGGAAGTGCAAACGTACACGTTTTCGGCCGAAAACGCGTTTTCCGGCGAAAACGCACACCACGGCTCTTTCTGAGAAAAAGCAAGCACGGAGGACGAGAACCGCTTTTGCCCTGCGTAGCGTTCCGGGCAGCGGGTAGAACCAGGCAGAGAATTCCCGGCTAGCAGCTTCCCTGTGGCGGGGAAGTGCAAACGTACACGTTTTCGGCCGAAAACGCGTTTTCCGGCGAAAACGCACACCACGGCTCTTTCTGAGAAAAAGCAAGCACGGAGGACGAGAACCGCTTTTGCCCTGCGTAGCGTTCCGGGCAGCGGGTAGAACCAGGCAGAGAATTCCCGGCTAGCAGCTTCCCTGTGGCGGGGAAGTGCAAACGTACACGTTTTCGGCCGAAAACGCGTTTTCCGGCGAAAACGCACACCACGGCTCTTTCTGAGAAAAAGCAAGCACGGAGGACGAGAACCGCTTTTGCCCTGCGTAGCGTTCCGGGCAGCGGGTAGAACCAGGCAGAGAATTCCCGGCTAGCAGCTTCCCTGTGGCGGGGAAGTGCAAACGTACACGTTTTCGGCCGAAAACGCGTTTTCCGGCGAAAACGCACACCACGGCTCTTTCTGAGAAAAAGCAAGCACGGAGGACGAGAACCGCTTTTGCCCTGCGTAGCGTTCCGGGCAGCGCGTAGAACCAGGCAGAGAATTCCCGGCTAGCAGCTTCCCTGTGGCGGGGAAGTGCAAACGTACACGTTTTCGGCCGAAAACGCGTTTTCCGGCGAAAACGCACACCACGGCTCTTTCTGAGAAAAAGCAAGCACGGAGGACGAGAACCGCTTTTGCCCTGCGTAGCGTTCCGGGCAGCGGGTAGAACCAGGCAGAGAATTCCCGGCTAGCAGCTTCCCTGTGGCGGGGAAGTGCAAACGTACACGTTTTCGGCCGAAAACGCGTTTTCCGGCGAAATCGCACACCACGGCTCTTTCTGAGAAAAAGCAAGCACGGAGGACGAGAACCGCTTTTGCCCTGCGTAGCGTTCCGGGCAGCGGGTAGAACCAGGCAGAGAATTCCCGGCTAGCAGCTTCCCTGTGGCGGGGAAGTGCAAACGTACACGTTTTCGGCCGAAAACGCGTTTTCCGGCGAAAACGCACACCACGGCTCTTTCTGAGAAAAAGCAAGCACGGAGGACGAGAACCGCTTTTGCCCTGCGTAGCGTTCCGGGCAGCGGGTAGAACCAGGCAGAGAATTCCCGGCTAGCAGCTTCCCTGTGGCGGGGAAGTGCAAACGTACACGTTTTCGGCCGAAAACGCGTTTTCCGGCGAAATCGCACACCACGGCTCTTTCTGAGAAAAAGCAAGCACGGAGGACGAGAACCGCTTTTGCCCTGCGTAGCGTTCCGGGCAGCGGGTAGAACCAGGCAGAGAATTCCCGGCTAGCAGCTTCCCTGTGGCGGGGAAGTGCAAACGTACACGTTTTCGGCCGAAAACGCGTTTTCCGGCGAAAACGCACACCACGGCTCTTTCTGAGAAAAAGCAAGCACGGAGGACGAGAACCGCTTTTGCCCTGCGTAGCGTTCCGGGCAGCGGGTAGAACCAGGCAGAGAATTCCCGGCTAGCAGCTTCCCTGTGGCGGGGAAGTGCAAACGTACACTTTCGGCCGAAAACGCGTTTTCCGGCGAAATCGCACACCACGGCTCTTTCTGAGAAAAAGCAAGCACGGAGGACAGAACCGCTTTTGCCCTGCGTAGCGTTCCGGGCAGCGGGTAGAACCAGGCAGAGAATTCCCGGCTAGCAGCTTCCCTGTGGCGGGGAAGTGCAAACGTACACGTTTTCGGCCGAAAACGCGTTTTCCGGCGAAAACGCACACCACGGCTCTTTCTGAGAAAAAGCAAGCACGGAGGACGAGAACCGCTTTTGCCCTGCGTAGCGTTCCGGGCAGCGGGTAGAACCAGGCAGAGAATTCCCGGCTAGCAGCTTCCCTGTGGCGGGGAAGTGCAAACGTACACGTTTTCGGCCGAAAACGCGTTTTCCGGCGAAAACGCACACCACGGCTCTTTCTGAGAAAAAGCAAGCACGGAGGACGAGAACCGCTTTTGCCCTGCGTAGCGTTCCGGGCAGCGGGTAGAACCAGGCAGAGAATTCCCGGCTAGCAGCTTCCCTGTGGCGGGGAAGTGCAAACGTACACGTTTTCGGCCGAAAACGCGTTTTCCGGCGAAATCGCACACCACGGCTCTTTCTGAGAAAAAGCAAGCACGGAGGACGAGAACCGCTTTTGCCCTGCGTAGCGTTCCGGGCAGCGGGTAGAACCAGGCAGAGAATTCCCGGCTAGCAGCTTCCCTGTGGCGGGGAAGTGCAAACGTACACGTTTTCGGCCGAAAACGCGTTTTCCGGCGAAAACGCACACCACGGCTCTTTCTGAGAAAAAGCAAGCACGGAGGACGAGAACCGCTTTTGCCCTGCGTAGCGTTCCGGGCAGCGGGTAGAACCAGGCAGAGAATTCCCGGCTAGCAGCTTCCCTGTGGCGGGGAAGTGCAAACGTACACGTTTTCGGCCGAAAACGCGTTTTCCGGCGAAATCGCACACCACGGCTCTTTCTGAGAAAAAGCAAGCACGGAGGACGAGAACCGCTTTTGCCCTGCGTAGCGTTCCGGGCAGCGGGTAGAACCAGGCAGAGAATTCCCGGCTAGCAGCTTCCCTGTGGCGGGGAAGTGCAAACGTACACGTTTTCGGCCGAAAACGCGTTTTCCGGCGAAAACGCACACCACGGCTCTTTCTGAGAAAAAGCAAGCACGGAGGACGAGAACCGCTTTTGCCCTGCGTAGCGTTCCGGGCAGCGGGTAGAACCAGGCAGAGAATTCCCGGCTAGCAGCTTCCCTGTGGCGGGGAAGTGCAAACGTACACTTTCGGCCGAAAACGCGTTTTCCGGCGAAATCGCACACCACGGCTCTTTCTGAGAAAAAGCAAGCACGGAGGACAAGAACCGCTTTTGCCCTGCGTAGCGTTCCGGGCAGCGGGTAGAACCAGGCAGAGAATTCCCGGCTAGCAGCTTCCCTGTGGCGGGGAAGTGCAAACGTACACGTTTTCGGCCGAAAACGCGTTTTCCGGCGAAAACGCACACCACGGCTCTTTCTGAGAAAAAGCAAGCACGGAGGACGAGAACCGCTTTTGCCCTGCGTAGCGTTCCGGGCAGCGGGTAGAACCAGGCAGAGAATTCCCGGCTAGCAGCTTCCCTGTGGCGGGGAAGTGCAAACGTACACGTTTTCGGCCGAAAACGCGTTTTCCGGCGAAAACGCACACCACGGCTCTTTCTGAGAAAAAGCAAGCACGGAGGACGAGAACCGCTTTTGCCCTGCGTAGCGTTCCGGGCAGCGGGTAGAACCAGGCAGAGAATTCCCGGCTAGCAGCTTCCCTGTGGCGGGGAAGTGCAAACGTACACGTTTTCGGCCGAAAACGCGTTTTCCGGCCAAAACGCACACCACGGCTCTTTCTGAGAAAAAGCAAGCACGGAGGACGAGAACCGCTTTTGCCCTGCGTAGCGTTCCGGGCAGCGGGTAGAACCAGGCAGAGAATTCCCGGCTAGCAGCTTCCCTGTGGCGGGGAAGTGCAAACGTACACGTTTTCGACCGAAAACGCGTTTTCCGGCCAAAACGCAAACCACGGCTCTTTCTGAGAAAAAGCAAGCACGGAGGACGAGAACCGCTTTTGCCCTGCGTAGCGTTCCGGGCAGCGGGTAGAACCAGGCAGAGAATTCCCGGCTAGCAGCTTCCCTGTGGCGGGGAAGTGCAAACGTACACGTTTTCGGCCGAAAACGCGTTTTCCGGCGAAAACGCACACCACGGCTCTTTCTGAGAAAAAGCAAGCACGGAGGACGAGAACCGCTTTTGCCCTGCGTAGCGTTCCGGGCAGCGCGTAGAACCAGGCAGAGAATTCCCGGCTAGCAGCTTCCCTGTGGCGGGGAAGTGCAAACGTACACGTTTTCGGCCGAAAACGCGTTTTCCGGCGAAAACGCACACCACGGCTCTTTCTGAGAAAAAGCAAGCACGGAGGACGAGAACCGCTTTTGCCCTGCGTAGCGTTCCGGGCAGCGGGTAGAACCAGGCAGAGAATTCCCGGCTAGCAGCTTCCCTGTGGCGGGGAAGTGCAAACGTACACGTTTTCGGCCGAAAACGCGTTTTCCGGCGAAATCGCACACCACGGCTCTTTCTGAGAAAAAGCAAGCACGGAGGACGAGAACCGCTTTTGCCCTGCGTAGCGTTCCGGGCAGCGGGTAGAACCAGGCAGAGAATTCCCGGCTAGCAGCTTCCCTGTGGCGGGGAAGTGCAAACGTACACGTTTTCGGCCGAAAACGCGTTTTCCGGCGAAAACGCACACCACGGCTCTTTCTGAGAAAAAGCAAGCACGGAGGACGAGAACCGCTTTTGCCCTGCGTAGCGTTCCGGGCAGCGGGTAGAACCAGGCAGAGAATTCCCGGCTAGCAGCTTCCCTGTGGCGGGGAAGTGCAAACGTACACGTTTTCGGCCGAAAACGCGTTTTCCGGCGAAATCGCACACCACGGCTCTTTCTGAGAAAAAGCAAGCACGGAGGACGAGAACCGCTTTTGCCCTGCGTAGAGGAATCGGCTAGCAGCTTCCCTAACACGTTTTCGGCCGAAAACGCGTTTTCCGGCGAAAACGCACACCACGCTTTTGCCCTGCATACAGCTCCCTGTTTTTCCGGCGAAAACGCACACCACGGCTCTTTCTGAGAAAAAGCAAGCACGGAGGACGAGAACCGCTTTTGCCCTGCGTAGCGTTCCGGGCAGCGGGTAGAACCAGGCAGAGAATTCCCGGCTAGCAGCTTCCCTGTGGCGGGGAAGTGCAAACGTACACGTTTTCGGCCGAAAACGCGTTTTCCGGCGAAATCGCACACCACGGCTCTTTCTGAGAAAAAGCAAGCACGGAGGACGAGAACCGCTTTTGCCCTGCGTAGCGTCCCGGGCAGCGGGTAGAACCAGGCAGAGAATTCCCGGCTAGCAGCTTCCCTGTGGCGGGGAAGTGCAAACGTACACGTTTTCGGCCTAAAACGCGTTTTCCGGCCAAAACGCACACCACGGCTCTTTCTGAGAAAAAGCAAGCACGGAGGACGAGAACCGCTTTTGCCCTGCGTAGCGTTCCGGGCAGCGGGTAGAACCAGGCAGAGAATTCCCGGCTAGCAGCTTCCCTGTGGCGGGGAAGTGCAAACGTACACGTTTTCGACCGAAAACGCGTTTTCCGGCCAAAACGCACACCACGGCTCTTTCTGAGAAAAAGCAAGCACGGAGGACGAGAACCGCTTTTGCCCTGCGTAGCGTTCCGGGCAGCGGGTAGAACCAGGCAGAGAATTCCCGGCTAGCAGCTTCCCTGTGGCGGGGAAGTGCAAACGTACACGTTTTCGGCCGAAAACGCGTTTTCCGGCGAAAACGCACACCACGGCTCTTTCTGAGAAAAAGCAAGCACGGAGGACGAGAACCGCTTTTGCCCTGCGTAGCGTTCCGGGCAGCGGGTAGAACCAGGCAGAGAATTCCCGGCTAGCAGCTTCCCTGTGGCGGGGAAGTGCAAACGTACACGTTTTCGGCCGAAAACGCGTTTTCCGGCGAAAACGCACACCACGGCTCTTTCTGAGAAAAAGCAAGCACGGAGGACGAGAACCGCTTTTGCCCTGCGTAGCGTTCCGGGCAGCGGGTAGAACCAGGCAGAGAATTCCCGGCTAGCAGCTTCCCTGTGGCGGGGAAGTGCAAACGTACACGTTTTCGGCCGAAAACGCGTTTTCCGGCGAAAACGCACACCACGGCTCTTTCTGAGAAAAAGCAAGCACGGAGGACGAGAACCGCTTTTGCCCTGCGTAGCGTTCCGGGCAGCGGGTAGAACCAGGCAGAGAATTCCCGGCTAGCAGCTTCCCTGTGGCGGGGAAGTGCAAACGTACACTTTCGGCCGAAAACGCGTTTTCCGGCGAAATCGCACACCACGGCTCTTTCTGAGAAAAAGCAAGCACGGAGGACGAGAACCGCTTTTGCCCTGCGTAGCGTTCCGGGCAGCGGGTAGAACCAGGCAGAGAATTCCCGGCTAGCAGCTTCCCTGTGGCGGGGAAGTGCAAACGTACACGTTTTCGGCCGAAAACGCGTTTTCCGGCGAAAACGCACACCACGGCTCTTTCTGAGAAAAAGCAAGCACGGAGGACGAGAACCGCTTTTGCCCTGCGTAGCGTTCCGGGCAGCGGGTAGAACCAGGCAGAGAATTCCCGGCTAGCAGCTTCCCTGTGGCGGGGAAGTGCAAACGTACACGTTTTCGGCCGAAAACGCGTTTTCCGGCGAAATCGCACACCACGGCTCTTTCTGAGAAAAAGCAAGCACGGAGGACGAGAACCGCTTTTGCCCTGCGTAGCGTTCCGGGCAGCGGGTAGAACCAGGCAGAGAATTCCCGGCTAGCAGCTTCCCTGTGGCGGGGAAGTGCAAACGTACACGTTTTCGGCCGAAAACGCGTTTTCCGGCGAAAACGCACACCACGGCTCTTTCTGAGAAAAAGCAAGCACGGAGGACGAGAACCGCTTTTGCCCTGCGTAGCGTTCCGGGCAGCGGGTAGAACCAGGCAGAGAATTCCCGGCTAGCAGCTTCCCTGTGGCGGGGAAGTGCAAACGTACACGTTTTCGGCCGAAAACGCGTTTTCCGGCGAAAACGCACACCACGGCTCTTTCTGAGAAAAAGCAAGCACGGAGGACGAGAACCGCTTTTGCCCTGCGTAGCGTTCCGGGCAGCGGGTAGAACCAGGCAGAGAATTCCCGGCTAGCAGCTTCCCTGTGGCGGGGAAGTGCAAACGTACACTTTCGGCCGAAAACGCGTTTTCCGGCGAAATCGCACACCACGGCTCTTTCTGAGAAAAAGCAAGCACGGAGGACGAGAACCGCTTTTGCCCTGCGTAGCGTTCCGGGCAGCGGGTAGAACCAGGCAGAGAATTCCCGGCTAGCAGCTTCCCTGTGGCGGGGAAGTGCAAACGTACACGTTTTCGGCCGAAAACGCGTTTTCCGGCGAAATCGCACACCACGGCTCTTTCTGAGAAAAAGCAAGCACGGAGGACGAGAACCGCTTTTGCCCTGCGTAGCGTTCCGGGCAGCGGGTAGAACCAGGCAGAGAATTCCCGGCTAGCAGCTTCCCTGTGGCGGGGAAGTGCAAACGTACACGTTTTCGGTCGAAAACGCGTTTTCCGGCGAAAACGCACACCACGGCTCTTTCTGAGAAAAAGCAAGCACGGAGGACGAGAACCGCTTTTGCCCTGCGTAGCGTTCCGGGCAGCGGGTAGAACCAGGCAGAGAATTCCCGGCTAGCAGCTTCCCTGTGGCGGGGAAGTGCAAACGTACACGTTTTCGGCCTAAAACGCGTTTTCCGGCCAAAACGCACACCACGGCTCTTTCTGAGAAAAAGCAAGCACGGAGGACGAGAACCGCTTTTGCCCTGCGTAGCGTTCCGGGCAGCGGGTAGAACCAGGCAGAGAATTCCCGGCTAGCAGCTTCCCTGTGGCGGGGAAGTGCAAACGTACACGTTTTCGGCCGAAAACGCGTTTTCCGGCGAAAACGCACACCACGGCTCTTTCTGAGAAAAAGCAAGCACGGAGGACGAGAACCGCTTTTGCCCTGCGTAGCGTTCCGGGCAGCGGGTAGAACCAGGCAGAGAATTCCCGGCTAGCAGCTTCCCTGTGGCGGGGAAGTGCGAACGTACACGTTTTCGGCCGAAAACGCGTTTTCTGGCGAAAACGCACACCACGGCTCTTTCTGAGAAAAAGCAAGCACGGAGGACGAGAACCGCTTTTGTCCTGCGTAGCGTTCCGGGCAGCGTGTAGAACCAGGCAGAGAATTCCCGGCTAGCAGCTTCCCTGTGGCGGGGAAGTGCAAACATACACGTTTTCGGCCGAAAACGCGTTTTCCGGCGAAAACGCACACCACGGCTCTTTCTGAGAAAAAGCAAGCACGGAGGACGAGAACCGCTTTTGCCCTGCGTAGCGTTCCGGGCAGCGGGTAGAACCAGGCAGAGAATTCCCGGCTAGCAGCTTCCCTGTGGCGGGGAAGTGCAAACGTACACGTTTTCGGCCGAAAACGCGTTTTCCGGCCAAAACGCACACCACGGCTCTTTCTGAGAAAAAGCAAGCACGGAGGACGAGAACCGCTTTTGCCCTGCGTAGCGTTCCGGGCAGCGGGTAGAACCAGGCAGAGAATTCCCGGCTAGCAGCTTCCCTGTGGCGGGGAAGTGCAAACGTACACGTTTTCGGCCGAAAACGCGTTTTCCGGCGAAAACGCACACCACGGCTCTTTCTGAGAAAAAGCAAGCACGGAGGACGAGAACCGCTTTTGCCCTGCGTAGCGTTCCGGGCAGCGGGTAGAACCAGGCAGAGAATTCCCGGCTAGCAGCTTCCCTGTGGCGGGGAAGTGCAAACGTACACGTTTTCGGCCGAAAACGCGTTTTCCGGCGAAATCGCACACCACGGCTCTTTCTGAGAAAAAGCAAGCACGGAGGACGAGAACCGCTTTTGCCCTGCGTAGCGTTCCGGGCAGCGGGTAGAACCAGGCAGAGAATTCCCGGCTAGCAGCTTCCCTGTGGCGGGGAAGTGCAAACGTACACGTTTTCGGCCGAAAACGCGTTTTCCGGCGAAAACGCACACCACGGCTCTTTCTGAGAAAAAGCAAGCACGGAGGACGAGAACCGCTTTTGCCCTGCGTAGCGTTCCGGGCAGCGGGTAGAACCAGGCAGAGAATTCCCGGCTAGCAGCTTCCCTGTGGCGGGGAAGTGCAAACGTACACGTTTTCGGCCGAAAACGCGTTTTCCGGCGAAAACGCACACCACGGCTCTTTCTGAGAAAAAGCAAGCACGGAGGACGAGAACCGCTTTTGCCCTGCGTAGCGTTCCGGGCAGCGGGTAGAACCAGGCAGAGAATTCCCGGCTAGCAGCTTCCCTGTGGCGGGGAAGTGCAAACGTACACGTTTTCGGCCGAAAACGCGTTTTCCGGCCAAAACGCACACCACGGCTCTTTCTGAGAAAAAGCAAGCACGGAGGACGAGAACCGCTTTTGCCCTGCGTAGCGTTCCGGGCAGCGGGTAGAACCAGGCAGAGAATTCCCGGCTAGCAGCTTCCCTGTGGCGGGGAAGTGCAAACGTACACGTTTTCGGCCGAAAACGCGTTTTCCGGCGAAAACGCACACCACGGCTCTTTCTGAGAAAAAGCAAGCACGGAGGACGAGAACCGCTTTTGCCCTGCGTAGCGTTCCGGGCAGCGGGTAGAACCAGGCAGAGAATTCCCGGCTAGCAGCTTCCCTGTGGCGGGGAAGTGCAAACGTACACGTTTTCGGCCGAAAACTCGTTTTCCGGCGAAATCGCACACCACGGCTCTTTCTGAGAAAAAGCAAGCACGGAGGACGAGAACCGCTTTTGCCCTGCGTAGCGTTCCGGGCAGCGGGTAGAACCAGGCAGAGAATTCCCGGCTAGCAGCTTCCCTGTGGCGGGGAAGTGCAAACGTACACGTTTTCGGCCGAAAACGCGTTTTCCGGCGAAATCGCACACCACGGCTCTTTCTGAGAAAAAGCAAGCACGGAGGACGAGAACCGCTTTTGCCCTGCGTAGCGTTCCGGGCAGCGGGTAGAACCAGGCAGAGAATTCCCGGCTAGCAGCTTCCCTGTGGCGGGGAAGTGCAAACGTACACGTTTTCGGCCGAAAACGCGTTTTCCGGCGAAAACGCACACCACGGCTCTTTCTGAGAAAAAGCAAGCACGGAGGACGAGAACCGCTTTTGCCCTGCGTAGCGTTCCGGGCAGCGGGTAGAACCAGGCAGAGAATTCCCGGCTAGCAGCTTCCCTGTGGCGGGGAAGTGCAAACGTACACGTTTTCGGCCGAAAACGCGTTTTCCGGCCAAAACGCACACCACGGCTCTTTCTGAGAAAAAGCAAGCACGGAGGACGAGAACCGCTTTTGCCCTGCGTAGCGTTCCGGGCAGCGGGTAGAACCAGGCAGAGAATTCCCGGCTAGCAGCTTCCCTGTGGCGGGGAAGTGCAAACGTACACGTTTTCGGCCGAAAACGCGTTTTCCGGCGAAAACGCACACCACGGCTCTTTCTGAGAAAAAGCAAGCACGGAGGACGAGAACCGCTTTTGCCCTGCGTAGCGTTCCGGGCAGCGGGTAGAACCAGGCAGAGAATTCCCGGCTAGCAGCTTCCCTGTGGCGGGGAAGTGCAAACGTACACGTTTTCGGCCGAAAACGC
Organism: Athene noctua; assembly: GCF_965140245.1. NCBI lineage: Eukaryota > Metazoa > Chordata > Aves > Strigiformes > Strigidae > Athene > Athene noctua. The sequence goes on from NW_027437878.1 coordinate 75,002, forward strand.
GTTTTCCGGCGAAATCGCACACCACGGCTCTTTCTGAGAAAAAGCAAGCACGGAGGACGAGAACCGCTTTTGCCCTGCGTAGCGTCCCGGGCAGCGGGTAGAACCAGGCAGAGAATTCCCGGCTAGCAGCTTCCCTGTGGCGGGGAAGTGCAAACGTACACGTTTTCGGCCGAAAACGCGTTTTCCGGCCAAAACGCACACCACGGCTCTTTCTGAGAAAAAGCAAGCACGGAGGACGAGAACCGCTTTTGCCCTGCGTAGCGTTCCGGGCAGCGGGTAGAACCAGGCAGAGAATTCCCGGCTAGCAGCTTCCCTGTGGCGGGGAAGTGCAAACGTACACGTTTTCGACCGAAAACGCGTTTTCCGGCCAAAACGCACACCACGGCTCTTTCTGAGAAAAAGCAAGCACGGAGGACGAGAACCGCTTTTGCCCTGCGTAGCGTTCCGGGCAGCGGGTAGAACCAGGCAGAGAATTCCCGGCTAGCAGCTTCCCTGTGGCGGGGAAGTGCAAACGTACACGTTTTCGGCCGAAAACGCGTTTTCCGGCGAAAACGCACACCACGGCTCTTTCTGAGAAAAAGCAAGCACGGAGGACGAGAACCGCTTTTGCCCTGCGTAGCGTTCCGGGCAGCGGGTAGAACCAGGCAGAGAATTCCCGGCTAGCAGCTTCCCTGTGGCGGGGAAGTGCAAACGTACACGTTTTCGGCCGAAAACGCGTTTTCCGGCGAAAACGCACACCACGGCTCTTTCTGAGAAAAAGCAAGCACGGAGGACGAGAACCGCTTTTGCCCTGCGTAGCGTTCCGGGCAGCGGGTAGAACCAGGCAGAGAATTCCCGGCTAGCAGCTTCCCTGTGGCGGGGAAGTGCAAACGTACACGTTTTCGGTCGAAAACGCGTTTTCCGGCGAAAACGCACACCACGGCTCTTTCTGAGAAAAAGCAAGCACGGAGGACGAGAACCGCTTTTGCCCTGCGTAGCGTTCCGGGCAGCGGGTAGAACCAGGCAGAGAATTCCCGGCTAGCAGCTTCCCTGTGGCGGGGAAGTGCAAACGTACACGTTTTCGGCCGAAAACGCGTTTTCCGGCGAAAACGCACACCACGGCTCTTTCTGAGAAAAAGCAAGCACGGAGGACGAGAACCGCTTTTGCCCTGCGTAGCGTTCCGGGCAGCGGGTAGAACCAGGCAGAGAATTCCCGGCTAGCAGCTTCCCTGTGGCGGGGAAGTGCAAACGTACACGTTTTCGGCCGAAAACGCGTTTTCCGGCGAAAACGCACACCACGGCTCTTTCTGAGAAAAAGCAAGCACGGAGGACGAGAACCGCTTTTGCCCTGCGTAGCGTTCCGGGCAGCGGGTAGAACCAGGCAGAGAATTCCCGGCTAGCAGCTTCCCTGTGGCGGGGAAGTGCGAACGTACACGTTTTCGGCCGAAAACGCGTTTTCTGGCGAAAACGCACACCACGGCTCTTTCTGAGAAAAAGCAAGCACGGAGGACGAGAACCGCTTTTGCCCTGCGTAGCGTTCCGGGCAGCGGGTAGAACCAGGCAGAGAATTCCCGGCTAGCAGCTTCCCTGTGGCGGGGAAGTGCAAACATACACGTTTTCGGCCGAAAACGCGTTTTCCGGCGAAAACGCACACCACGGCTCTTTCTGAGAAAAAGCAAGCACGGAGGACGAGAACCGCTTTTGCCCTGCGTAGCGTTCCGGGCAGCGGGTAGAACCAGGCAGAGAATTCCCGGCTAGCAGCTTCCCTGTGGCGGGGAAGTGCAAACGTACACGTTTTCGGCCGAAAACGCGTTTTCCGGCGAAAACGCACACCACGGCTCTTTCTGAGAAAAAGCAAGCACGGAGGACGAGAACCGCTTTTGCCCTGCGTAGCGTTCCGGGCAGCGGGTAGAACCAGGCAGAGAATTCCCGGCTAGCAGCTTCCCTGTGGCGGGGAAGTGCAAACGTACACGTTTTCGGCCGAAAACGCGTTTTCCGGCCAAAACGCACACCACGGCTCTTTCTGAGAAAAAGCAAGCACGGAGGACGAGAACCGCTTTTGCCCTGCGTAGCGTTCCGGGCAGCGGGTAGAACCAGGCAGAGAATTCCCGGCTAGCAGCTTCCCTGTGGCGGGGAAGTGCAAACGTACACGTTTTCGGCCGAAAACGCGTTTTCCGGCGAAAACGCACACCACGGCTCTTTCTGAGAAAAAGCAAGCACGGAGGACGAGAACCGCTTTTGCCCTGCGTAGCGTTCCGGGCAGCGGGTAGAACCAGGCAGAGAATTCCCGGCTAGCAGCTTCCCTGTGGCGGGGAAGTGCAAACGTACACGTTTTCGGCCGAAAACGCGTTTTCCGGCGAAAACGCACACCACGGCTCTTTCTGAGAAAAAGCAAGCACGGAGGACGAGAACCGCTTTTGCCCTGCGTAGCGTTCCGGGCAGCGGGTAGAAGCAGGCAGAGAATTCCCGGCTAGCAGCTTCCCTGTGGCGGGGAAGTGCAAACGTACACGTTTTCGGCCGAAAACGCGTTTTCCGGCGAAAACGCACACCACGGCTCTTTCTGAGAAAAAGCAAGCACGGAGGACGAGAACCGCTTTTGCCCTGCGTAGCGTTCCGGGCAGCGGGTAGAACCAGGCAGAGAATTCCCGGCTAGCAGCTTCCCTGTGGCGGGGAAGTGCAAACGTACACGTTTTCGGCCGAAAACGCGTTTTCCGGCGAAAACGCACACCACGGCTCTTTCTGAGAAAAAGCAAGCACGGAGGACGAGAACCGCTTTTGCCCTGCGTAGCGTTCCGGGCAGCGGGTAGAAGCAGGCAGAGAATTCCCGGCTAGCAGCTTCCCTGTGGCGGGGAAGTGCAAACGTACACGTTTTCGGCCGAAAACGCGTTTTCCGGCGAAAACGCACACCACGGCTCTTTCTGAGAAAAAGCAAGCACGGAGGACGAGAACCGCTTTTGCCCTGCGTAGCGTTCCGGGCAGCGGGTAGAACCAGGCAGAGAATTCCCGGCTAGCAGCTTCCCTGTGGCGGGGAAGTGCAAACGTACACGTTTTCGGCCGAAAACGCGTTTTCCGGCGAAAACGCACACCACGGCTCTTTCTGAGAAAAAGCAAGCACGGAGGACGAGAACCGCTTTTGCCCTGCGTAGCGTTCCGGGCAGCGGGTAGAACCAGGCAGAGAATTCCCGGCTAGCAGCTTCCCTGTGGCGGGGAAGTGCAAACGTACACGTTTTCGGCCGAAAACGCGTTTTCCGGCGAAATCGCACACCACGGCTCTTTCTGAGAAAAAGCAAGCACGGAGGACGAGAACCGCTTTTGCCCTGCGTAGCGTTCCGGGCAGCGGGTAGAACCAGGCAGAGAATTCCCGGCTAGCAGCTTCCCTGTGGCGGGGAAGTGCAAACGTACACGTTTTCGGCCGAAAACGCGTTTTCCGGCGAAAACGCACACCACGGCTCTTTCTGAGAAAAAGCAAGCACGGAGGACGAGAACCGCTTTTGCCCTGCGTAGCGTTCCGGGCAGCGGGTAGAACCAGGCAGAGAATTCCCGGCTAGCAGCTTCCCTGTGGCGGGGAAGTGCAAACGTACACGTTTTCGACCGAAAACGCGTTTTCCGGCGAAAACGCACACCACGGCTCTTTCTGAGAAAAAGCAAGCACGGAGGACGAGAACCGCTTTTGCCCTGCGTAGCGTTCCGGGCAGCGGGTAGAACCAGGCAGAGAATTCCCGGCTACCAGCTTCCCTGTGGCGGGGAAGTGCAAACGTACACGTTTTCGGCCGAAAACGCGTTTTCCGGCGAAAACGCACACCACGGCTCTTTCTGAGAAAAAGCAAGCACGGAGGACGAGAACCGCTTTTACCCTGCGTAGCGTTCCGTGCAGCGGGTAGAACCAGGCAGAGAATTCCCGGCTAGCAGCTTCCCTGTGGCGGGGAAGTGCAAACGTACACGTTTTCGGCCGAAAACGCGTTTTCCGGCGAAAACGCACACCACGGCTCTTTCTGAGAAAAAGCAAGCACGGAGGACGAGAACCGCTTTTGCCCTGCGTAGCGTTCCGGGCAGCGGGTAGAACCAGGCAGAGACTTCCCGGCTAGCAGCTTCCCTGTGGCGGGGAAGTGCAAACGTACACGTTTTCGGCCGAAAACGCGTTTTCCGGCGAAAACGCACACCACGGCTCTTTCTGAGAAAAAGCAAGCACGGAGGACGAGAACCGCTTTTGCCCTGCGTAGCGTTCCGGGCAGCGGGTAGAACCAGGCAGAGAATTCCCGGCTAGCAGCTTCCCTGTGGCGGGGAAGTGCAAACGTACACGTTTTCGGCCGAAAACGCGTTTTCCGGCCAAAACGCACACCACGGCTCTTTCTGAGAAAAAGCAAGCACGGAGGACGAGAAGCGCTTTTGCCCTGCGTAGCGTTCCGGGCAGCGGGTAGAACCAGGCAGAGAATTCCCGGCTAGCAGCTTCCCTGTGGCGGGGAAGTGCAAACGTACACGTTTTCGGCCGAAAACGCGTTTTCCGGCGAAAACGCACACCACGGCTCTTTCTGAGAAAAAGCAAGCACGGAGGACGAGAACCGCTTTTGCCCTGCGTAGCGTTCCGGGCAGCGGGTAGAACCAGGCAGAGAATTCCCGGCTAGCAGCTTCCCTGTGGCGGGGAAGTGCAAACGTACACGTTTTCGGCCGAAAACGCGTTTTCCGGCCAAAACGCACACCACGGCTCTTTCTGAGAAAAAGCAAGCACGGAGGACGAGAACCGCTTTTGCCCTGCGTGGCGTTCCGGGCAGCGGGTAGAACCAGGCAGAGAATTCCCGGCTAGCAGCTTCCCTGTGGCGGGGAAGTGCAAACGTACACGTTTTCGGCCGAAAACGCGTTTTCCGGCGAAAACGCACACCACGGCTCTTTCTGAGAAAAAGCAAGCACGGAGGACGAGAACCGCTTTTGCCCTGCGTAGCGTTCCGGGCAGCGGGTAGAACCAGGCAGAGAATTCCCGGCTAGCAGCTTCCCTGTGGCGGGGAAGTGCAAACGTACACGTTTTCGGCCGAAAACGCGTTTTCCGGCGAAAACGCACACCACGGCTCTTTCTGAGAAAAAGCAAGCACGGAGGACGAGAACCGCTTTTGCCCTGCGTAGCGATCCGGGCAGCGGGTAGAACCAGGCAGAGAATTCCCGGCTAGCAGCTTCCCTGTGGCGGGGAAGTGCAAACGTACACGTTTTCGGCCGAAAACGCGTTTTCCGGCCAAAACGCACACCACGGCTCTTTCTGAGAAAAAGCAAGCACGGAGGACGAGAACCGCTTTTGCCCTGCGTAGCGTTCCGGGCAGCGGGTAGAACCAGGCAGAGAATTCCCGGCTAGCAGCTTCCCTGTGGCGGGGAAGTGCAAACGTACACGTTTTCGACCGAAAACGCGTTTTCCGGCCAAAACGCACACCACGGCTCTTTCTGAGAAAAAGCAAGCACGGAGGACGAGAACCGCTTTTGCCCTGCGTAGCGTTCCGGGCAGCGGGTAGAACCAGGCAGAGAATTCCCGGCTAGCAGCTTCCCTGTGGCGGGGAAGTGCAAACGTACACGTTTTCGGCCGAAAACGCGTTTTCCGGCGAAAACGCACACCACGGCTCTTTCTGAGAAAAAGCAAGCACGGAGGACGAGAACCGCTTTTGCCCTGCGTAGCGTTCCGGGCAGCGGGTAGAACCAGGCAGAGAATTCCCGGCTAGCAGCTTCCCTGTGGCGGGGAAGTGCAAACGTACACGTTTTCGGCCGAAAACGCGTTTTCCGGCCAAAACGCACACCACGGCTCTTTCTGAGAAAAAGCAAGCACGGAGGACGAGAACCGCTTTTGCCCTGCGTAGCGTTCCGGGCAGCGGGTAGAACCAGGCAGAGAATTCCCGGCTAGCAGCTTCCCTGTGGCGGGGAAGTGCAAACGTACACGTTTTCGGCCGAAAACGCGTTTTCCGGCGAAAACGCACACCACGGCTCTTTCTGAGAAAAAGCAAGCACGGAGGACGAGAACCGCTTTTGCCCTGCGTAGCGTTCCGGGCAGCGGGTAGAAGCAGGCAGAGAATTCCCGGCTAGCAGCTTCCCTGTGGCGGGGAAGTGCAAACGTACACGTTTTCGGCCGAAAACGCGTTTTCCGGCGAAAACGCACACCACGGCTCTTTCTGAGAAAAAGCAAGCACGGAGGACGAGAACCGCTTTTGCCCTGCGTAGCGTTCCGGGCAGCGGGTAGAAGCAGGCAGAGAATTCCCGGCTAGCAGCTTCCCTGTGGCGGGGAAGTGCAAACGTACACGTTTTCGGCCGAAAACGCGTTTTCCGGCGAAAACGCACACCACGGCTCTTTCTGAGAAAAAGCAAGCACGGAGGACGAGAACCGCTTTTGCCCTGCGTAGCGTTCCGGGCAGCGGGTAGAACCAGGCAGAGACTTCCCGGCTAGCAGCTTCCCTGTGGCGGGGAAGTGCAAACGTACACGTTTTCGGCCGAAAACGCGTTTTCCGGCGAAAACGCACACCACGGCTCTTTCTGAGAAAAAGCAAGCACGGAGGACGAGAACCGCTTTTGCCCTGCGTAGCGTTCCGGGCAGCGGGTAGAAGCAGGCAGAGAATTCCCGGCTAGCAGCTTCCCTGTGGCGGGGAAGTGCAAACGTACACGTTTTCGGCCGAAAACGCGTTTTCCGGCGAAAACGCACACCACGGCTCTTTCTGAGAAAAAGCAAGCACGGAGGACGAGAACCGCTTTTGCCCTGCGTAGCGTTCCGGGCAGCGGGTAGAACCAGGCAGAGAATTCCCGGCTAGCAGCTTCCCTGTGGCGGGGAAGTGCAAACGTACACGTTTTCGGCCGAAAACGCGTTTTCCGGCGAAATCGCACACCACGGCTCTTTCTGAGAAAAAGCAAGCACGGAGGACGAGAACGCTTTTGCCCTGCGTAGCGTTCCGGGCAGCGGGTAGAACCAGGCAGAGAATTCCCGGCTAGCAGCTTCCCTGTGGCGGGGAAGTGCAAACGTACACGTTTTCGGCCGAAAACGCGTTTTCCGGCGAAAACGCACACCACGGCTCTTTCTGAGAAAAAGCAAGCACGGAGGACGAGAACCGCTTTTGCCCTGCGTAGCGTTCCGGGCAGCGGGTAGAACCAGGCAGAGAATTCCCGGCTAGCAGCTTCCCTGTGGCGGGGAAGTGCAAACGTACACGTTTTCGGCCGAAAACGCGTTTTCCGGCGAAAACGCACACCACGGCTCTTTCTGAGAAAAAGCAAGCACGGAGGACGAGAACCGCTTTTGCCCTGCGTAGCGTTCCGGGCAGCGGGTAGAACCAGGCAGAGAATTCCCGGCTAGCAGCTTCCCTGTGGCGGGGAAGTGCAAACGTACACGTTTTCGGCCGAAAACGCGTTTTCCGGCGAAAACGCACACCACGGCTCTTTCTGAGAAAAAGCAAGCACGGAGGACGAGAACCGCTTTTGCCCTGCGTAGCGTTCCGGGCAGCGGGTAGAACCAGGCAGAGAATTCCCGGCTAGCAGCTTCCCTGTGGCGGGGAAGTGCAAACGTACACGTTTTCGGCCGAAAACGCGTTTTCCGGCGAAAACGCACACCACGGCTCTTTCTGAGAAAAAGCAAGCACGGAGGACGAGAACCGCTTTTGCCCTGCGTAGCGTTCCGGGCAGCGGGTAGAACCAGGCAGAGAATTCCCGGCTAGCAGCTTCCCTGTGGCGGGGAAGTGCAAACGTACACGTTTTCGGCCGAAAACGCGTTTTCCGGCGAAAACGCACACCACGGCTCTTTCTGAGAAAAAGCAAGCACGGAGGACGAGAACCGCTTTTGCCCTGCGTAGCGTTCCGGGCAGCGGGTAGAACCAGGCAGAGAATTCCCGGCTAGCAGCTTCCCTGTGGCGGGGAAGTGCAAACGTACACGTTTTCGGCCGAAAACGCGTTTTCCGGCGAAAACGCACACCACGGCTCTTTCTGAGAAAAAGCAAGCACGGAGGACGAGAACCGCTTTTGCCCTGCGTAGCGTTCCGGGCAGCGGGTAGAACCAGGCAGAGAATTCCCGGCTAGCAGCTTCCCTGTGGCGGGGAAGTGCAAACGTACACGTTTTCGGCCGAAAACGCGTTTTCCGGCGAAAACGCACACCACGGCTCTTTCTGAGAAAAAGCAAGCACGGAGGACGAGAACCGCTTTTGCCCTGCGTAGCGTTCCGGGCAGCGGGTAGAACCAGGCAGAGAATTCCCGGCTAGCAGCTTCCCTGTGGCGGGGAAGTGCAAACGTACACGTTTTCGGCCGAAAACGCGTTTTCCGGCGAAAACGCACACCACGGCTCTTTCTGAGAAAAAGCAAGCACGGAGGACGAGAACCGCTTTTGCCCTGCGTAGCGTTCCGGGCAGCGGGTAGAACCAGGCAGAGAATTCCCGGCTAGCAGCTTCCCTGTGGCGGGGAAGTGCAAACGTACACGTTTTCGGCCGAAAACGCGTTTTCCGGCGAAAACGCACACCACGGCTCTTTCTGAGAAAAAGCAAGCACGGAGGACGAGAACCGCTTTTGCCCTGCGTAGCGTTCCGGGCAGCGGGTAGAACCAGGCAGAGAATTCCCGGCTAGCAGCTTCCCTGTGGCGGGGAAGTGCAAACGTACACGTTTTCGGCCGAAAACGCGTTTTCCGGCGAAAACGCACACCACGGCTCTTTCTGAGAAAAAGCAAGCACGGAGGACGAGAACCGCTTTTGCCCTGCGTAGCGTTCCGGGCAGCGGGTAGAACCAGGCAGAGAATTCCCGGCTAGCAGCTTCCCTGTGGCGGGGAAGTGCAAACGTACACGTTTTCGGCCGAAAACGCGTTTTCCGGCGAAAACGCACACCACGGCTCTTTCTGAGAAAAAGCAAGCACGGAGGACGAGAACCGCTTTTGCCCTGCGTAGCGTTCCGGGCAGCGGGTAGAACCAGGCAGAGAATTCCCGGCTAGCAGCTTCCCTGTGGCGGGGAAGTGCAAACGTACACGTTTTCGGCCGAAAACGCGTTTTCCGGCGAAAACGCACACCACGGCTCTTTCTGAGAAAAAGCAAGCACGGAGGACGAGAACCGCTTTTGCCCTGCGTAGCGTTCCGGGCAGCGGGTAGAACCAGGCAGAGAATTCCCGGCTAGCAGCTTCCCTGTGGCGGGGAAGTGCAAACGTACACGTTTTCGGCCGAAAACGCGTTTTCCGGCGAAAACGCACACCACGGCTCTTTCTGAGAAAAAGCAAGCACGGAGGACGAGAACCGCTTTTGCCCTGCGTAGCGATCCGGGCAGCGGGTAGAACCAGGCAGAGAATTCCCGGCTAGCAGCTTCCCTGTGGCGGGGAAGTGCAAACGTACACGTTTTCGGCCGAAAACGCGTTTTCCGGCGAAAACGCACACCACGGCTCTTTCTGAGAAAAAGCAAGCACGGAGGACGAGAACCGCTTTTGCCCTGCGTAGCGTTCCGGGCAGCGGGTAGAACCAGGCAGAGAATTCCCGGCTAGCAGCTTCCCTGTGGCGGGGAAGTGCAAACGTACACGTTTTCGGCCGAAAACGCGTTTTCCGGCGAAAACGCACACCACGGCTCTTTCTGAGAAAAAGCAAGCACGGAGGACGAGAACCGCTTTTGCCCTGCGTAGCGTTCCGGGCAGCGGGTAGAACCAGGCAGAGAATTCCCGGCTAGCAGCTTCCCTGTGGCGGGGAAGTGCAAACGTACACGTTTTCGGCCGAAAACGCGTTTTCCGGCGAAAACGCACACCACGGCTCTTTCTGAGAGAAAGCAAGCACGGAGGACGAGAACCGCTTTTGCCCTGCGTAGCGTTCCGGGCAGCGGGTAGAACCAGGCAGAGAATTCCCGGCTAGCAGCTTCCCTGTGGCGGGGAAGTGCAAACGTACACGTTTTCGGCCGAAAACGCGTTTTCCGGCCAAAACGCACACCACGGCTCTTTCTGAGAAAAAGCAAGCACGGAGGACGAGAACCGCTTTTGCCCTGCGTAGCGTTCCGGGCAGCGGGTAGAACCAGGCAGAGAATTCCCGGCTAGCAGCTTCCCTGTGGCGGGGAAGTGCAAACGTACACGTTTTCGGCCGAAAACGCGTTTTCCGGCGAAAACGCACACCACGGCTCTTTCTGAGAAAAAGCAAGCACGGAGGACGAGAACCGCTTTTGCCCTGCGTAGCGTTCCGGGCAGCGGGTAGAAGCAGGCAGAGAATTCCCGGCTAGCAGCTTCCCTGTGGCGGGGAAGTGCAAACGTACACGTTTTCGGCCGAAAACGCGTTTTCCGGCGAAAACGCACACCACGGCTCTTTCTGAGAAAAAGCAAGCACGGAGGACGAGAACCGCTTTTGCCCTGCGTAGCGTTCCGGGCAGCGGGTAGAAGCAGGCAGAGAATTCCCGGCTAGCAGCTTCCCTGTGGCGGGGAAGTGCAAACGTACACGTTTTCGGCCGAAAACGCGTTTTCCGGCGAAAACGCACACCACGGCTCTTTCTGAGAAAAAGCAAGCACGGAGGACGAGAACCGCTTTTGCCCTGCGTAGCGTTCCGGGCAGCGGGTAGAACCAGGCAGAGACTTCCCGGCTAGCAGCTTCCCTGTGGCGGGGAAGTGCAAACGTACACGTTTTCGGCCGAAAACGCGTTTTCCGGCGAAAACGCACACCACGGCTCTTTCTGAGAAAAGCAAGCACGGAGGACGAGAACCGCTTTTGCCCTGCGTAGCGTTCCGGGCAGCGGGTAGAAGCAGGCAGAGAATTCCCGGCTAGCAGCTTCCCTGTGGCGTGGAAGTGCAAACGTACACGTTTTCGGCCGAAAACGCGTTTTCCGGCGAAAAAGCACACCATGGCTCTTTCTGAGAAAAGGAAGCACGGAGGACGAAAATCGCTTTTGCCCTGCGTAGCGTTCCGGGCAGCGGGTAGAACCAGGCAGAGAATTCCCGGCTAGCAGCTTCCCTGTGGCCGGGAAGTGCAAACGTACACGTTTTCAGCCGAAAAAGCGTTTTCCGGTGAAAACGCACACCACGGTTCTTTCTGAGAAAAAGCAAGCACGGAGGACGAGAATCGCTTTTGCCCTGCGTAGCGTTCCGGGCAGCGGGTAGAACCAGGCGGAGAATTCCCGGCTAGCAGCTTCCCTGTGGCCGGGAAGTGAAAACGTACACGTTTTCGGCCGAAAACGCGTTTTCCGGCGAAAACGCACACCACGGCTCTTTCTGAGAAAAAGCAAGCACGGAGGACGAGAATCGCTTTTGCCCTGCGTAGCCTTCCGGGCAGCGGGTAGAACCAGGCAGCGAATTCCCGGCTAGCAGCTTCCCTGTGGCCGGGAAGTGCAAACGTACACGTTTTCGGCCGAAAACGCGTTTTCCGGCGAAAACGCACACCACGGCTCTTTCTGAGAAAAAGCAAGCACGGAGGACGAGAACCGCTTTTGCCCTGCGTAGCGTTCCGGCAGCGGGTAGAACCAGGCAGCGAATTCCCGGCTAGCAGCTTCCCTGTGGCCGGGAAGTGCAAACGTACACGTTTTCGGCCGAAAACGCGTTTTCCGGCGAAAACGCACACCACGGCTCTTTCTGAGAAAAAGCAAGCACGGAGGACGAGAACCGCTTTTGCCCTGCGTAGCGTTCCGGGCAGCGGGTAGAACCAGGCAGAGAATTCCCGGCTAGCAGCTTCCCTGTGGCGGGGAAGTGCAAACGTACACGTTTTCGGCCGAAAACGCGTTTTCCGGCGAAAACGCACACCACGGCTCTTTCTGAGAAAAAGCAAGCACGGAGGACGAGAACCGCTTTTGCCCTGCGTAGCGTTCCGGGCAGCGGGTAGAACCAGGCAGAGACTTCCCGGCTAGCAGCTTCCCTGTGGCGGGGAAGTGCAAACGTACACGTTTTCGGCCGAAAACGCGTTTTCCGGCGAAAACGCACACCACGGCTCTTTCTGAGAAAAAGCAAGCACGGATGACGAGAACCGCTTTTGCCCTGCGTAGCGTTCCGGGCAGCGGGTAGAACCAGGCAGAGAATTCCCGGCTAGCAGCTTCCCTGTGGCGGGGAAGTGCAAACGTACACGTTTTCGACCGAAAACGCGTTTTCCGGCCAAAACGCACACCACGGCTCTTTCTGAGAAAAAGCAAGCACGGAGGACGAGAACCGCTTTTGCCCTGCGTAGCGTTCCGGGCAGCGGGTAGAACCAGGCAGAGAATTCCCGGCTAGCAGCTTCCCTGTGGCGGGGAAGTGCAAACGTACACGTTTTCGGCCGAAAAACGCGTTTTCCGGCGAAAACGCACACCACGGCTCTTTCTGAGAAAAAGCAAGCACGGAGGACGAGAACCGCTTTTGCCCTGCGTAGCGTTCCGGGCAGCGGGTAGAACCAGGCAGAGAATTCCCGGCTAGCAGCTTCCCTGTGGCCGGGAAGTGCAAACGTACACGTTTTCGGCCGAAAACGCGTTTTCCGGCGAAAACGCACACCACGGCTCTTTCTGAGAAAAAGCAAGCACGGA